>NW_009692718.1:0-18117 GCF_000703405.1 Apaloderma vittatum
TTGTTATACTGCTTTTTCATTTAATCTTGCTTTCAGCCAGATCAGCAATGCTGAGAAGTTACTACACCAGAGGCAACGATGCCTTTATCTGACATAATATTTTGAAGGCAAAGTGCACTGCTGAGGCTCAGCTGCCATGAAAGGATGAAGTTTTGTTGTATTCCACACAATGGACTCATTCCAGAGTTTATGATATAAAAGGAAAAGAAAGGCTACAGAGACACCTAGAATTAACTAGCTCCTTTTCAATGTAGACTCTTTCTGGGGAAGAAAACATCACATATTTCTGAAAACTTTTGGCTAATTACCCTTCATTTTTGACTGTTTTGATTTTTGACTGACAGATGATGGTTGTTGCTGGACTACCTGGTTCAAGCAGAGGTAATTTATGGGCCCGGTTATTGCTGCAGCGTTCTCTACTGTGAATATATTATTGGTCTCAATGCGTTATGTCTACTTCCTTGGCAACTGAAGCTCTGACTCGGAGGTGACGTGCAGTGAGTAATAACCAATAATGCAGCTTCCGCTATCAACTTTCATATGTAGTTTTCGGTGGTAAAATTAATGCAACGTGCACTTAACAAAGAATATGGCAGGTGCTTAGCAGGTGCTTGAATTCTTGGCTAAAGCTAGAATTTTTTTTCCCCATTATTCATACCAATCTGAAAAGCTTTTTTATTTGCAAAGATAGCTACTCAATATTTTTTTTACTGTTTAATCAGCTCTTTTAGCAGGTCCTGCTCTTGCAAGCTCAGCGGAAGCAAGTGTACGCATAATACAAATTTTTGCATGTTTGTGTCAGTCAAAGTCCCTAGGACACAACAGAAGCCCAGTAAAGCTAGTGACAAGCTTTCCTGCAAATTCAGTGAACTCTTGGCTGGATTTCAACTTCATTAGCATTAGACATACTAGACATTTGTAAATACTTAACACTTGTTTGCTTTTGGGGAGGAAGAGCATTGCCAAAGGCACAGCAGGAACAAACGACCCATCTTCCTCAACCGAAGTGAAGACAACCCACTACAGGTAGAGCTCTCGATCTTGGCTTCTACCAAATCGGACTTCCCTTGGCAAGAATCACATCAACAGCCCTCTGGAAAGCTTGGGCATCGCACAGACCTCTCTGGAGTTGCACATAGTATTATGGAATGGTGAATGCATTTTTTTCTGCTCATAATGCATTTTATCAACCAATTGCAAATAGAAGCACTATTATCAACCTGATTTCTCAGCCCTTCCTAGACCATCAGGGAACACTCCAGTGACCTCAGAGCTAGATGGGCATCCAGGAAGTTTAGAAAACCCTTCCTGACAAATGCAAGTGTAAAAGTCACTGATCAACTTGAGTGCTAATTGCCATGTAAAGTCTATTCTGACTACTACTAATCAATCTTTAGGTGCCACTAGGGAAAAATAATATGGACTTTTTGAGACCTGGATAATAACATAAACAAAGCCATCAGGGCAAATGCCAGATCATGATAGATAATGATTTCCTGGGAGGTGAAGCAAATACCTACTATGGCAATGAACCACATAATTAGCTTGTACTGGATTATAAGTACTCTGTGGTTGCAACTAAAAGCAGGAGGAAGCATTAGCATTAAAGAAAATGACACCATCAAGGAAGAATTCAGTTGATGGGAAAAAATAACATATTTTAATGAGAATTATTACAGACTTACCTGTAGGGCACATTTAAATATTTCTCCCCAGATAAACTGAAAGCTAAGAAAATCTCACTATCGTGCCAGTTTCTCGAGAGACAAGTGTGATTAGAGAACTGATGCTGTATGATGCACTCAGAGGGATTCATCTGCTTTTAAGGCAGGCTGGGGTCTCACTCTTGTCCGGCCTAGGAGCATTTTTCACCACTCTTAATTGGGTCAGCTTCAGCAACGTGGATGGGCACAGACCAGCAATATGATAAATACAGGTAAGCAACGCAGAATGCGTCACCAAATCTCTGCGTAAGATGCAATGAGTAAAATTCCCTGTTCTGAATTTCCCACTCTTTTTCAAAGCCAAATTCCTATCTCGGTGTTTCTTGATGAAACTGGTGGCTACAGCAGGACCCCACCTCTCTGCAAAGCCACTTTCAGTGGAGCTCCACATGTTATCAAAAGGGGAAAAGGCACAAAACTAAATTTTCTAGTTACCAATCTTAACTAAAGCACTGAAACCTATACCTTGCATTGCCTAAATTCAGGGAATTTCTCTGGACAGAACTCCGAAAACCCTGTTTCAGAGGCTTAGAGTAGAATTTGTGTATTAACAATCACAGCCTTCACTTGGGTTTTTGACCTCCTTCCATGCCCATTTTGCTGTCTCATGTTCTGGCCAAAAGAATCCATGGCAGACTCATCTTGTAACTGCTACTAATTTGCACTTGCTGCTGGCGTGGCTGTGGGTGCAGACAGTTAAGTGTTGGCAAGAAGCAGTGAGTTAATCACAGCCTTGGAAGCGTGGTCCTGAGCTTATGCTCCAGGGAATGAGCTCAACTGAATGGCAAAGCCCAAGCAGGGAACACAGCCTTGGGCTTGTGCCAGGCATTAACCAGTGGTTTTGCTTTCAAATCTGGCTCTGCAGCAACTTCTTATATAAAACTCTAGAGCCTGCTTCAAATTCACCAGATGTTCTAATGGTCACTTGCTTTTTTAATCTTTTTTTTTTTTTTTTTTTTTTACAGTTTAGTTTCCATCTCCAAAGACATTTTTTGGTAATGAAGCAGCACTTGCTACAGAGGTCAATGTTAAGCTCGGCATTATTGCAATGGTTTGCAGTGTTTGCTAGTGGCCTGCCACATCTGCATTGCCTCAGCTGCATGTAAAACTTCCTGTCAGACACGAGAACAGTTTCTAAAGGCTTGTTCCACATCCTACCCCTGAACCCCTTACCAAGCTGTTCACAACTTCAGCTTGGGCAAAGAGCCAACTTTCTCAAAAAGAAATAAATCAATAAATAGTCACCTTTAGAAAAGTGAAATTGAAGAAATTGCTATGCTGTGGTGAAGTACTTTCAGATCTGTACATACTGAATAATGCCATTTAACCCTTCACAAATTTGGAGTCATTAGTGGACATGTAAAGGTATTCTGTGTGTAACCAATTGGCATTGGTACGAAGTTGCAAAAAAATTGCATATGTTTTTGCATGGATTTATTACTGTTATTATCATACAAACATGTACTACGATGTTAGCTTTAGTCCTGTTCCAGTACTCCACAGTACCAGCCTGTGAGCAAATACTTTTTAGTGATCGTACAGGAAAATAATCAATTGTTCTCTTTTATAAAATCAGAAGCACCAACAAGAAAAGCACTGAATAAAATAAAATCTTTGCAATGGTAAGGCCAGCTTTCAGCATATGCAAACACAGAATTATCTTCTGCTCTTTAGTAACCAAATGAAACAACTAGCCTCTTCCCCCATTTAGAGGCTTGTTCACCCTGGTGACTTGGCCTGGAAGAATAGCACTTCTTTATTGCCGGGAGAACTCCTTATTGTGCTGAAAATCATTCTGTCCCATCTGATTCTCAATAGTCTCAGCACTGCACATCCCCAACCACATGCAACACATTTAAGACCCCTGATTGCCAGTGAGGACCCTTCCTCCCCTTGGTAATTAATAAATAGTAGTAAATGCATAAAAAGAACTCTAGACATTTCTCAGCCTGGGAGTTATTCTAAGGAAGCTCATACTTAGGTCTTGCATTACCCGGCAGTGAGGTTTTGGGCTTGTTTTAAGCATATAAGTAGCTAGCAGAAACAAGCTCATGATGATATATTGTCTTTGAACAGCTTTTGGGTCCTTCGTCACGCCCCAATGCAAGCCAATAGGTAAACTGGAAATCACCCTGTGGCAACATCTGCCCTTCCAATTTTACTACCTCAGTTAATACCAGTCTTCCAACTGACAGCCCAGTAGCCTGACTTCCCACCCTTAATAGGAGAGGATGTTCACTCTGAATTAACAGGGGGATCCCATCTCTATATGTACTCAGTGCTCTGCTTTCTCACGGAGGTTGTTCAGAGTGATATCATTCTGGCTTATTTGTTTTAGAAAGTGGTTACTTCTTAAAAAAAAGCGGAAGGATAATTTTAGGTAATTTTATATAAATTACTGAGGCGATATCAAATTATAATATTTGATATATTTTTCCCTTTTTTATTTTGTCTGAGTTTATCCTTTGGCACAGGAGTGAGAGCGGCTGTTTAAACAACAGCAGTTTATTTACAGCTACTTGCAGTTTCATTGTCATTTTTCTGGGATGGTAGAAACATTAACCCTAATTCAGCATTGTTGGAAGCAAAGGATTTCCATGTAATTAATTGCTTTTCACAAGGTGTATGTTAAAAATGAGAATTTTTATGTAGGACCCATTCCACATTCACTCCTTCCTCTGTGAGTTACGGGGAAGTGTTTTTGCAAAATTTGGGCCAGATACCATAATAAACATTCCACTGATCTCTTCAGCTGTCGTGTTAGGGTCATCTCTCTGCAGCACATTACTTCTGGATTTTCTCTTATTAATCCTTATTGATGTTTTATTTGTATACTTCTGAAACCTTCCAAATATCTGAACCTGAGTGATTGTGGCTCCTCTTGCCAGAAGGCACTGGCAGCCAGGGGACAGCCAGGCTGCAGGGCTAAGACACTGGGCAATGAGAGGGCATCCCCATGACCTGAAACCTTTCCATCACTGCTGATTAGATTTTCCGAAGACACTACACAGTTTAGGCAGGAGTCTTTGATGTGAGAATCTCTGAGTCCAGGCTGAAAGTCATATTGATGTTAGAGCACTTAATGATCAACCTTTGAGCAACAGCTTGAAAACTTGTCCTTGTGATTATCAGTAATTTTTTTCTTCCATCCCCCTTAGAGCATCTGTGAAGGACAGGGGGTATCCAGAAAAACCTCTCATTTTTTCACAGACTATATCCCACTAAGAACCGTCTTACTAAAAGCTTCACATAAACACTGAGCATTTCCCTGCTAACAAGTCTTTGATGTTCCAGGTCTGGGTGACATCATCTAGGATGACAGTATGGGTGCTCAGCAGCTCTGGGAGAGCCATCTGCCACACGTCAGACACTGATGGACTGACAGGTTTGTAGACAACTGAGAAAAGTTGCTGAAGTATGCAAAGCTAGGGTAAGATTATTAGACTCTGTAAATGCAGAAAGAATCCTGGCCCTGTGGGAGCCATTGATGTTATTGTGGCCTGTGTCACACACAAAGTCCCGCCTTTTTGATTTAGAGTGTTTATTTGTTTCTAAACCTTTCCCCACCATCCTTAATTTCTACTCTCCCTGGGGATCATTCAGTGGAATAAAGCTGCATAACACCCATCCAGCAAAAACACTTGAGGACAGACTTTAAACTAAGCAAGTGTTTTATTACTTCCTGAAGATGAATGTTTTTATAAAATGATACCCTTATGTCTATTAGAAATAATATGTCTTATTAATAAGTCATTTTAACTAAAAAGAAACCAGTAGAAACTTCCCCCACAGTACAACAATTAAGTGAGGCTGGTAGAAGGAAGCAAAAACTTTGTATTTAGTAAAAATAGCTAACTCTGCCTATTCATAGAATCAGAGAATCCTAGAATGGCCTAGGCTGGAAGGGACCTTAGAGATTATTTAATCCAACCTCCCTGTCACGGGCAGGGACGCCTCTCAACTAGATAAGACAATATATGGGGACCGAATGGGAATTGAATCCGTGACCTTGGTGTTATCAGCACCACACTCTAACCGAGTGAGCTATTATTTCCTTTTGATTTTTTCCCCCTCTTGCTGTGTTTGCTCCAGCTTGTCTGCTCCACTTCCTTTCTATTTTTCAGTGCGACTGCTTTATTTTGATTTTTTTTTTTAACTGGAACAAATACAGCCCAGAATATTAGATTGCTTATTTGACTGCTGTATTAGTCTCCAGTACCAGCAGCCAACACTGTCTTCTCAGGACTTAGGAAAGCAGGGATCCTTGCACTTAATCTTTCTCCTGAACTACATTTATTCTGTGTCTGTGCACATGTGATCACTGAAATGAGGATGTCTCTAACAGTCACGCAGTTAGGGGGAAGATGACCACGTTATAATTGCCAAGATCGTGTGCAAATAGATGTCTCTGCACATTTTATGCTACAGTTGCAGTCATTTTAAATTTCCCAAACTGAGACTATGTTGGAAATGCATCTACTTCCCGTTTTCACTTAACAAGCAACAACCTTGAGAATTTTTAAGGTGTCTGAAGAACTCACTGATCTCACTGAAACTGTCAGGGGAAGTAGATAGCAGCAGAGAAATTAGCATGCTAAGGGCAGCCTAGTATTTACCTTGGGTATCTGGATATTCTTCTGATGTGAAGGAGCATTGTATTCTCCTTAGTGCTTCGCTACAGAAGCATTTCTCGAGCAGTGAGACTGAAAAAGCAGGTTTAATTATTAGCTGCTCTGCCACCTCGGTGGCTTCACCAGGCTGCCTGCAGGCTTTGCAGGTCATGCCAAGCACACCCAAAGGCCGCACAGGCACTCTTGTAAGGAGAAGCTGGAGGTGCCCATTCCCCTCTAAAGGCTCCATCTCTCCCAGATATAACAGTTGTACAGGAGGGAGTATGAGGAGGTGGTTGCAGGCTGCTGCTACTGTCAGCCTGCTGCGCGAGGGACGGTCCCCAAGGATCTGTGCAGAGTTCTCTGGCTGGGTGGAGCAGATAATACAGAAACAGCAAACTGAGTTGCCTCCAAGTCTGAGGTTACACTGGGGCATGTCAGTCAGGGGACAGGGCACTGAGCTCCAAGCTCTGTAACCAGTTGTGCTCTGCCCAAGGCAGGGAGCGGTGGAGGCTGAGCACCTGGCTGGGGCCCAGGACAGCACAGAGCTGCTGACAGCACTGCCCTCTTCGCTGCCCGTGGCCCTGCCTTCTGGGCAACCCTGAGGAGGCTTCTCGTGGTCTGAAGGCTATGTGGGATCAACATTCATTTTTCTACCTGTGGCTGGATTAGGCGGCATTCAGACTGCTGGCATTTGGCTCCCAGAGAGGGATATCTATGTGCAGGGACCTGTTTTATCATCCTGACCAGCACAAATAGGCCGTGTGTGACACAGCTACAGCAGGTGTGGGAGAGGCTAAGGAGGTCAGGAGGACATTATGGTATGTGGGGCTAGGATGAATCACCTCAATAAAGAGAAGACTCAGTCCTGCTACGTGACCTGGTGAGAAGTGCTGAGCCATGCAGCACTGTCAGACCGCCCCGACTGCTGGATCAGGCCAGGGTCAATGCCAGGAAACCGTCGTATATGACCGTGGTGAATTATAATGACAGAGATCACGCAGCTCCTCCTCTCCCTCCTGTAACACTTCTCAGCCAACACGTTGCCTGCATTACACCATACAAATGTTTCAGGAGGGACTGATTCCATGTTGACCGACACAGGGTGTCCTGGAGGAGAATCCACTGCATGGCTGCAGGACTGGAGGACTATGTCAGCACAGCCTGTAAAAACTCCTCAAAGAGACCTGAACACACAAACACTCTCATTAGCTGCCTTTATGTGTGCTTATAGGCTGCGATCGAGAATCCAGGAAGCTGAAATATCATGTGGGAAGCATTTTTCCCATTGAGGATTAGAGATAAAGTTGTTGGTTAACACTGATATTAAGCACAGAAGCTCTGAAGACCAGTTTGAAAAAGATCTACTAATGCATTGATTTTTAACAGTTGGTGTCTCTCTATATGTATTTTGATACTGCTTATAGTGATTTTATATCACTACATTGATATAAAATGCACATAGCAGTGCATTAACAATACTGGTGTGCTGTGGTGCTGCTTATCAAACAAGCACATATTTTGTTGATATACACATTCCCTTTTTTACAAGGGCAATATCTTCCTATAGGGAAATTTCCAAGAAACAGATAGGCTCTGGTTTATCTAATTTGCAAAGGCACAAAGTATGTCTATTATATATGGCTAATAGAAAACTGAATAAGCATATTCCTCGAACTTCAGTTGGCACTGTTCACATTCCTAAGGTTATCTGCAGTTTAACTGCAGCTTTTTGCACAAGAGCTTGCCATATGGCAGGAAAAAGACCTTTATCCCCACTATTAACTAACCAGTTAGTCAATAAGGGAGATGGAGCACATATTTCACAAGCAGATTATTTAGAAACTTGATGGACCAGTCCTTCCTGAGACAGCCACAGCAACTGCTGTATTTAATATTTGCTTTGTCATCTTAGCAGTGGTAGAAATGGGTTCCTTACATTGGCTTTGCAGCTACTGTGGCTCACCATTTAATCTACCCATGCTGATGTGCACTTTTGTTTTCACAAACATTCGGACAGAAACATCTGGCCAGATATAAAGCAAGTCAACGCAAATAAAGCTTTCAAGAAGCAATATTCACAGTTGATATTTGGCTATGCAAATAGCCATTTACAATGAACTGTAGAGAATTAGCTTGTAAGAATTAGATGAAGGTATTTTGAAAATGCATGCCTGAAATGAGGCTCCTCCATGCTTAATCACCTACATAAATTGCTTTCCAAAAGCAGCCACCACTCCTGTTTGCTTCTGAGGGATCTGTTGGCTGCCCAGGACTGATTAGATCAAGACACCTCCTCTATGCCTGTGTATTTTAGCTTGGAGACACAGCTTTGAATATCACATTTCTAGTATATCGGTATAAAAACTAGTATTAGCAGGATGGGCCACTGAATTCTACTCTTCCTTCTGATATTATTCAACTTGTGGCATTAAAGAACTCTTAAGTCACGCTTTAAGATACAAACAAGAAAAATCTTTGTCTTAACAATGGGCAGAAGTAACACCTGGGGGCAGCAGTTGCCTCCACTGTCCTAATCTCTGAGCCATTCACACCAGGCTTTCTTTATAGTCAAAGAGAGAAATGAGCACTCTAAGGACGGGATTCATCTAATCAAGTACATACTACTGTAGGAGGAGATACGCCACATTGCAGGCTCCATTGACAAAGCTGATTAGATCTTTGCTGACTTTAAAGGGAGGCTCGTGATCTGAAGATGTTTTTGTGTCAGCTACCAATTCCCAGGCATGAATCCCTCCTTTATTGTCCAATCAAGGCTACGGTTTCAGGATCAGCATCAGCAACTGTGGGCTGTTGCCGGTATATGGTCACACACTTTTCCCTGCCCCTAATCACATGGCCCTCGTGTCAGTTCTAGCAGTCCTGCAGCCCTAGGGAAATAGGATTAACTTGCCGAACTGGCTGAAAACCAATGAATGCTGAACAAGAATTTGGTTTTGGTTTTGGTTCCACAGGCAGGCAGAGCTGATGCCCTTCATGGCACCACATGCCCTAATTGCTAGATGTGAGGCCTGTTTGGGGGCAGAAATGTAATTTCTGAAAGGGAAATTTGACTGTCCTTTTTGGCATCAGATTTTAGCTGGACTGGCTTAAGCTGACCACAAAATTACCTCTGTGGAAGGTAGTTCTGAAAATTAATAGATTTAGTTATAGAACATAAAGTTAACATGTTTATTCTTACTGTCTTGGGATGTTATTCAGTAAACATCAAATACAATTGATCCTTGAAAAGAAAAGAGGTGATGAAACATAGCACAGACCTTCATGTCTCCATCCTTATGTGAAGGCCATATTTGGTGCTGGGGGAAAGGAGCAGTTTCCAGCAGGTCTCAGAGTCAGGATTGCAGCACGTTCCAAATCACAGCATCAGCCCCGCGGAGAGGTGATATTAAATGAGCAGGACTGAAAAAAACATTACTCCTGCTTTCCAAACAGGTTTCAGAATGTTTATCTGCAGAAAATGTTTATAGTGGGTACAAACTTGCTTTTAGCAGAGGGTATTAATTATATGACATCATTTGCTAGAATGGCTTCTTTCTAAATATCTGCAGCTTAGAAAGGTCAGTCTTTGTCATGAGCTTGGCTAATGGCTGATGAACAGCTATTAACAGCACCTACAGACCTATAATGGATCTAACAAAAACACTTCAAGCACCAAAATAAATGGTGTTTTTACACCATTTTTGCACAGATACATCCATCTGTGTACTAAAGGGAAATTCATCCATCTCCAGCTGAGACAATTCATATCCGATATAAAAATGGTAAAATGATGATCATGCTAGAGCTCATCCACTTGGAAAGGCTTTCCATGAAAAAGACTTCATGTCATCAAGACAGATGGACACAGCTCTTGCCTGATGGGTGTTGTGGCAGCGGTAGCAGCAGAGCTGTGTGGGTAGATGAGCTGCCTGGAAACACCAGGTGCACTCGGGTTGCCTGCTGAGGCTGAGCCTGAGGCTGCCCTCCACATCAGACCTGTCGGTTCTGGGTCAGAGCAGGAGCCTGCGAATGTGGGTTGCACAACCCCCCCTCCCCTTCACGCCCGAGCACGCCCCACTTCTCCTGTGCCGCTGGGCTGTTTGCCATGCTGCAGGCAGGCCCATCTTCCAGAGCAGAAGCGATGGGATGTGCTGTATCCTGCACTCATGGCCGTTCCAGAAACCAGCCTGTAAGCTCGTTATGCACACAGCCAGCGTGATGCCTTCTATTCCAGTTTGCCCAGGGTTCTTCCTCTTCCGAGCCCATTCTTGCACCAAGTTCTTACGTTGCCTCATTCGGTCCCCAGGATGGAAACCAGATCTTTGCACTGTGTCCTTCATGTCCCTGAGCTCCCAAGAGACACAGAGGTATATGCCAGCGTGGCCCCATTTCTCAGGGTAAGATGTGCCACCATAGGGCATTTCTTTTTGGCAGCTGCACTTGTTGAAATAGTTTTGAACTGACTGTTAAGGGACAAGATAGCAGCCAGCCTGGAGACAGTGAAGGAACCCAACAAGGAGTCAGAAGCTGACGGAGGATCTCAGATCAGAACCACCATTGGACCAGAGGGCACATGAAAGGTGTGTGAAGATGGCGCAAAGGGTGGATACGTAGTCTATAAGGGTATTTACTTACAGTATTAGATGTTCTTGTAGGGACTTCTAGGGACTTACCTTGAAGGACCCGAGCAACCTTCTTCCAGCAAGAGACCTTTAGAAATCCTATGCCAATGAAATCCAGCTTCCTACAGTGACAATGTGAATCCCCACCCCTAAATAACCACCTTTAATGCCAGAAAATAATGTATGTTCTCTGACAGGGCCCAGTATTGTAGGCAGTGGAGCAGGCACCCCAGCGATTAGCATACATCTCTCTCAGTGTCTGTCGTTAGCAAATACCCATTGATTCCTTGATAATCATTGCCACAGGTCCAAGAGAACGGGCTGCTAGCCACAGGATAAAAAAGGCAGAGTGTAATAGTATTAAAAATGCCATATGAAGGATAATTTATTTCTGCAATAATAAAAAATCTTACCAACCAATCAGCTGCAAAGACATTTTTTTATTCCACGAAGTCCGTATTTACAGAATTTTCCTATCACTGTTGACTCATTGTTACCATTGTTCCAGCAGAGAGCCACTGAGTGGAAAAGTGAATTAACATCACATTTCTTTTCTGACTTTTTTCCTTCAATGATTAATATGGTAGTGATTTTTCTAGTAGGATCCACCTGAACATTGGCTGAATAAGGTATTAGCTCTAACCAATACCTTATTAGTATTAACTTCACAGCTTATTAGATCAACTATTTTGTCTGCCTAATTGTCAATTTTAAGAAAATACTAGTTGTACCTTAAACAGGTGAAATGGTAACCAAAGCAGCCAGAAAAGGTTCTTAAGTCCACTGGGGGAAAAAAAAAACAACCAACATGTTCATTAAATGCAATTATAGATTGGCTGTGCAATAAATGTGCCAGAAGTTACGAAGAAGTCGTAGTCTGCCAAATGCCGTTGGATCAAATGAATGGCTTGATAGTAAGAAAGCAAAACAACCCAGAAAGAGAAGATCAAAACTGGACATAAGAAAGGCATATTTTTAAAACAGTTGTTTCTTTATTAGTGAGAAAAGATTTTGGAAGGCAAATAAGTCTTTTTTTTTTTTTAAATCTGCTTTGCAAGGTTCAGAAGTATAGCGGATGATATACTGACCCCCTCAACCTGTCTGCATTTTTGCCACTAACTTCCAAAGAGCCCAGATTTTACAGACATGATAATCAGATAGAAGAAGAAATCCCTTTATAGAGTAAGACATTCATCATCTCCTATCTTGATGCCAATTACAGCTATAGTCTTTCTTCGCAGGTCACAAACAAAAGCATGTAAACACATGCTTAACTCGCCTCTGTTCAGGGAAGGCCTTTTAATTAACTGCAAACATGTGTTTAAGTCCTTTCCTTGACAAAGCTCTTTTCCTGAATCAGGATATAACAGTGAATTTGAGGTAGCACCATGTGAACATTCATTTGTATTGTTTTTCATTACAAGGAAGAGACTTGTCCCTGTAGGTAACTGGACAGTGAAGGCTTCTGTTGGCTTTGGTGTTGCTGACTGGATCTAATTTGAAGAAACCTTGTAAGGACAGCTACCAGAGAGAGACATTGCCTGCAAGAAACGCAGCCTAAAATGAACACTGACAGCCTTGAAGTGGAACAGGCAGATGGAGTCATGTTTGCCAGAGTGCCTTAAGTCTTTATTAAAAGCAGACAGGTCTGATGACTGCACAGAAAGGGAGCAAGTTAAGTGTTAAAAAGAGGCAATGTGCTCTGTAATACGTGACTGCATTACTGGTTTCACTTTTTCCAAGTGGAAAGGCGCGGAGCGATGAAGAGTCCTCTGAGGCAGAGATCTCTCCGCTTGCAAACTTGCACAGAAATGCAAAGGAAACAGCAATGACTTTGTTTAATCAGCAAACATGCTGAGTAATAGTGAATCTGCCAACTGAGGTCCTTTCTTCCTTTCCTATTCTTTCCACTGTGCTCAGCTGACTGAAGAGAGTTCAGAAGCAACACTCAGTGCACAACACTTTACCTCCAAACAGGCGACAAGCAGCAGCTTTCTGTTTAGCCTTTCCCTATCTTGTCGCCCAGCTCTGGGGTGGTATGAAGCTGCGTGCCAGAGATTCAGAGTTGCTTCTCCCTTTAGAAGAAAAGCTGGAAGCTGAGCGGAGAATTGAGTGAGTCACAAACAATGCCTGGAAGCCTTAAAAAAACCCAACCAAACAACAAAAAACCCGAAGTCCTCCCTACTTTGAAGACATAGTATTCTCCTCAAAAGCATACGCAGGAACAAAATGTTCTCCTGTAACACACCATTTATGGCTTTGTTAAGTACATTTATCAGTCACCCTCCCAATAATCTTAAAATTTGTAATGTTGCCAGATGGACAGCCCTAAATTTAGGAACTATCTCTGTTCCTCTTGGATGCTGGTGTGTGGTAATACAATAGAAAAGCCTGGGAACAACAGTGTAGAGCACACTGGTTTTTGAAAGAGAATCTGAGGAAGAGGTAGCAATGTGAACTTTTGTGTGGTCCAGCTCCCAAGCAGTGCCTGACATGTTCTGCAGCAGGACTGGGCTGTCACAGGGAATTATTCATCAAAGTCCATGTATTTGAAGCCAATGAACACAATGTTGGCTGCTGGGCCCTGTAGGACAAAACTATATGCCCAGCCCTATTCACCAGGGAGCAGTAGAAGGCCTGAGGAATCATTATTACTTCCTGCCTGTGAAGAAACCAGGGCCTCCCACTCTCCTGAGGTATACAGTCCATGTCTTGTGGCTTTTGGCCCCAAGAGGAATTTGCTGTTCAGCCTGGTATAGGCAGGTTATCCCTGGGCAAGGGCAGGATCAAGAACAGGCCATCACGGAAGGGGAAGGCAGCAGCAAATTGACGAGTAGTAGAGTATGCTTGAGCAGATTAGGAGGTCTCGTGGTGGAGGAATGTTAAAAGGATCACAGATTGATCTAGACATTGTTTACGTACCAAGAAAGAAGCCCAAAAAGCCATAACCCACTATCCATAAGTCAGTCAAAGCTCTTGACACAGTTTATGTTCAATGCTGATCAAGTTTTATTCATAAGGGTGGCACTGATATTGGTATCCTGCTTATTTCACTCAGGAGGGAACTGAGTACTTTTAACCAAGAAAACTATGATAACATCACAGGGCAACCAGCTAACACTCAGTTTCAGTAATTCCTGAAGTCCAGACAATGAAAGACGTTTAACTCATTGTCCTCTCTTCCTTCCTAGCTAAATTCTACTGAATTAACACTAATCCCTGTAAAATGGTAACCTGCCCCACCTGCAGGAATTAAAAAAGGTTTGAGCTATACCAGTTTCTTTGACCCACATATCCTAACCTGAGGTGATTCTTCCTTATTAACTAGTGGCCCTGTGTGGGGGTGAGAAGGAGAGGACATGGGCATGTTCCATTTCTGTGTAATTGATGGTCAGCTTCTTGATTATTTACAACACCTTATTAAATGGCATTATGACATATGGGAAGCCAAGCAGATGAGGAAAATGTTATAGCAATCTAATTACTGACTCTCTCACATTACTCTTTACGATAGTCATTAAAGCATTCCATAAGGTTTCCTACCGCTAAACTGAAAACATAGCAGACCTAGATTTTGACATAGGAACAATCTCACAGAAAACTGGGTTCAGGGTCACGGCTCAGTACAGCGGAGTCTGTGGTGCCCAAGCCATGTCTGTAATGTAAAGAGCAGAGTAACACTGCAGGAGAAGGGAAGAAGAAGGGAATGGCATGCACAGATTAGAGCAATGTGTTAGAAAGGTGTGGACTCACTGGGGCTCTGCTGAGTTTAGGGGAAGCTTGTCCTAAACTACTGGTCTGTTAGACCTGCAGTTAACTCTTTTCTTGTGGAAGCATAAACACTTTCTCTCATTTTACAAATGAAATGAGATCAGCTGTCCAAGTCCAGCTGTCAGGAACCTTTGTACAGACCCTGACTCATGATCCCTTTAGAATCTCCAAGTAAAACAGCAAGAGTTCGCATTCTGGCTAGAACTTCCTTTCCAAGGCACCAGCTTTCTTGCTGCCTCTCTATATTCATACACCTAGATACACCTCTAAAGCTACAAATAGCTAAGGCTATTTGCCTTCCCTCTCTCCATTTTGGAGATTTTGGGTTTCATTTGTGTCCAGCCATGGTATGCGGATCTCCATAGTGATCGAGATCTTTAGCAGTTTTGAGTTAGCCAGGTGTTAAAGCCAGAAGGAGCAAAAGCCAGAGCCACTGACCCAAGCTGGCCAACAGAGTATTCCATACCATAAACATCATGCTCCCTATACATTAGGAAGTTTACTGGGGACAAGTTCTTTTCCCGATGGCCACAATCCCTAGAGGGTCTCGCCTGTCATTCTGCTCCTGAGACCAACCCTCCTGTTTGCTGTGACCACTGCGCTTTCGCAGGAGCTGTGGTGTTCACAGTGCTTGACATTGGGCATTCACTACCAGCAGCGTGCAGCTCATGACCACTACATGGGCTAAGCATAGCTTTGTGTACTTTCTATTATTTAGTATTAGGGTTATTTAGTATTAGGGTTATTAGGTTATTATTTTATTAGATCTGCTTCCATTTCAACCCACAGGTCTCCTTTCCTTTACCCAGTTCCCCTTCTCAGGGTAGGGTGTGTCCCAGGGTGACAGAACATCTGATTAAACCAAGACAGATTTTTGGTTCCCAACATGAGGCTCAAAGGGTTCAAGATAATGACAGATTTGAGTAGAACGTGCTAGATCAAGTTTACAACTGGCCGCTATTGCTGTTTGGCTATTAATTGACAGACTCCTCTGCTTGTCATGGGGCTTGTTTGCCTTACTGTAAATTAGAGTCCTGTGCTCATTAGTGGGTGCTTTTTGCTCTTGCTGCTTGCTGTACTGCTATACAGCTTATCATCTTACTCTGCCGTGCCTGGGAACATTCTGATAACGGCAGTGGCCATGCGCCTGAGCTGGCAGATGGCCAGGGCATCGCTGCTGTGTCTGTGCTGCTGTACTGGATAGGCCAGAGCTCAAGTCGAAGGGGCTGTGACCTGTGGATGAATCCAACAGGACACCCCAAAGCCTTTGTGGCCGCAAATAAGCCCACACCAGAGGAGGTACATTTTAAAGCATCTGTGGCTGTGGTTATGTCTGTGCCACAGCAGGTATAGCTCTGAAGGGACTGTGGCCCACAGGTGGGTCTGTGCTGGAGAAGGTACACCTTTAAGCACCAATGGCCATGCATGAGGTCATGCTGGAGCATCTCAAAGTGTGTGGCCATGCATAAGCCCACGACAGAGCAGGTACACCCCTGGAGGGACTGCAGCTGTCGGTGAGGCCATGTTGGAGCAGACTTACCTCTGAAGGGACTGAGGTGCAGGTAAGGCCTTGTTGTAGCAGGTGTACCTCTGAAGGCATTGTGGCCCGTGGATAAGGCCACGTTGGAAGAGGTGCCCCTCAAAGCAGCTGTGGCTGTGGATAAGTCTGTGCCGCAGCAGGTGCACCCCTGGAGACACTGTGGCTCACAGATAAGGCTCTGCTTGGAGCAGGTACACCCCTAGGGGACTGCAGCCTGTGGATAAGTCCGAGTTTGAGCAGGAGCAAGGGGAGGAGTGCACTGCAATGTTAAACCCTGTGGTCTGGTCCAAAGGGACACAGGGTGGAGATTGTAACAGAAATACCTTTAACTACCAGGATTTAAGTTGCATGTTATAGGAATTACTGTAGCAGGAACAACCCGAATTAGTGGAGGACAGGCCTGACGAGAAACAGCGCAAGTGCAGCAGTGACCCGACCTGAGCTCAAGTAACTTCATGCAACACACCACTTCTGTCCCGAGTGACCCCAAAGTCACAAACTAAATGAACTCAACAGACATTTTACAAAAGTAGTGCATAAACTAAGGAAATGATATGTGTGTATTACACCGGGGGACGGAAATGGAGTGATATATAATGAGGATGTATTGGATAGTGTGGGAGCTGGGTATGATGTGATTGGTATGGAATAAGTGGTGGAGAAACGTCTCTTTTTTGCCTGGGATGGAGTTTATTTTCTTCATGGTAGCTAGTATGGGGCTATGGTTTGGATTTGTGCTGGAAACAGTGTTGATAACTCGCGGATGTTTTCATTATTGCTGAACAGCACTTACAGCAAGAAGGCTGGGGGTGCACAAGAAGTTGGGAGGGGACCCCAATTGATCAAAGAGATATTTCATACTGTATGGCATCATGCTCAGCATATAAAGCTGGAGGAAGAAGTAGGAAGGGGGACACACTCAGAGTGACGGCGTTTGTCTTCTCAAGTCACTGTTAGGCGTGATGAAGCCCTGTTCTCCTGGAGATGGCTGGACACCTGCCTGCCCATGGGAAGTGGCGAATTAATTCCTTACTTTGCTTGGCTTTTGCTTTACCTATGAAACTGTCCTTATCTCAATCCATGAGTTTTCTCACTTTTACTCTGCCAATCCTCTCCCCTATCCCACTGTGAAGGGAGCGACTAAGTGGCTATGTGGTGCTTACTTGTCAGCTGGGGTTAAACCACACCAGGGAGCAACTCTGTTTTTTTGTAATTTATGTCATTTTGAGTTTTTTGATGATTTTATTTTTGTGATTTTCCTGGATGTCTCAAAATATTTGCCTTTCCTTTCCTAACCACCAGTTTAATAAAACAAACAGTTTATGGAGACAGATTTTTTTAGCATTTATATATTTTTCTTATATTACAGCTTTTTAAAACTTCATCAAGTGAAATGACTTCCTTCTTCTCTTCAAATTTAACTGGCTCATCAGTTATTACTGCCTCATCAGTTATCCTGATGCCCTCAGCTGCACCAAGAGGAGAAAAATTATTGAAATCCCCTTGAAAAAAAAAAAAAAGGCAAATCTGAACAGCAGGAGTTAGGAAGGTGGTAAGAAATAGCTGTTGGGATGTACCATGGCATGTGTGGTGGCCAGAAAACGGGCCCACTGCCTGTGGAGCCGGGCATGGGTGCAGAGATCGTGCCGCTGGCGGGCTGGTGCCTGGTTCCTGTCACCCCTCTCCAAGCAGGCACAAGCGGAGCGGCTGTGGGTGGGCAAGGCCACTGCTGGTGCCTCAGGAGCAGCGAGACCAGCGTGCCTCCTCCTCACGCCTGTAATCCAACGGGCGCCAAACACTCTCCAAGCAAAAGCCAGGCCTCCAGCACGCCGCAGAGCCAGGAGGGG
>NW_009692719.1:0-3388 GCF_000703405.1 Apaloderma vittatum
CCTGGAGAGGGACTCCAGCTCAAGTCCTGTGACCGTGACTGCCTTGACTGTTCCAGGAACAGCTCCTGGACTTGAGGCTGATGTGGCAGGGGGAGATCCCTATTGCTGCAGCAAATATAAATGCGGACATAGTGGCAGCTGCCCTCAGAGCACACGGGCAGTGCACACAGCGACGGCAGCACGAGCTTAGCCAGATTGAGAGAGAGGGCAACGGGAGGAGCAGCAGCACACAGGGATATGTGGGCCAGGTGCGCGTGAAGCAGCCATCGGGTGGCTGGTTCCCTTCCAGCCAGAGAAACATGACATGGCCAAAATCCCTGGGAAGAAAGAGGGTGGAGCTCCTGTGCAAACGTGGCTGTGCAGGTCTCTGGCTGCAGAGAATGCCTGAGCCTGGCCTTATACTGGAGAGAGCCAGAGACACCACTTGTGTGTGATGTGATCAAATAAATGACCTGCTCAGGCAGGTGGCTGAGCTGAGGGAGGAGGCAGAGAGGTTGAGAAGCATCAGAGAGTGTGAAAGTGAAATAGATTGGTGGAACAACGCCATGAGACAAAGACAGCAGGAGGATGCTCAACAAGAACTGAAGGATCCCCTCCCCTCCTGTCACCAGGCAAAAGAAGGGGGCCTAAGGGACAAGGGGGAGTGGAGAGAGGTCTCTCTCGGAGAGGTAAACAAAAACCCTCCCACTTGTCTCCCTCACCCTCCCAGTTGCCCTTGCATAATAGGTATAGGGCTTTGGGACTTGAGGACCACACAGGTGGAGATGGAGATGAAGATCCACTCAGTGAGTTGCCCAGGGCTTATCTCTCACCCCCACACCTTAGAACTTCCTTGATTAAGAAGAAAAGGAGGGTAATTGTAGTAGGCAACTCCATCCTAAGGGGACCAGAGGGCCCCATCTGTCGACTAGACCCAGCCCACAGAGAAGTCTGCTCCCTCCCTGGGGCTCAGGTCAGGAATGTGAAGAGGAAGCTGCCTGGTCTGATGCAGTCCTCTGGTTACTGCCCTTTGCTCGCTGTCCATGGTGGTAGTGATGAAGTTGTAGAGAGACATCCAAAGAGGATAAAAAAGAACTTTAAGGCATTGGGGCGTGCAGGTGATGTTTTCGTCAATCTCTCCAGTGAAAGGGAAAAACAGTGGGTGGAAAATACATCTGATCAATGTGTGGCTCAGAGACTGGTGCCACCATTGGAAATCTGGATTCTTTGATCATAAGGGAGTTTACATGGCACCGGGTATGCTAGCGACAGATGGAATACATCTGTCCCAAACTAGTCTCGAAGTGGGAAGGGGATAAAACCACGCTCACTAGAAATGAGCCTAATAACAGCCTTCAGTCTGCCGTCCTACTTGAGGTGGATAATGGTGACAAACCCAGGACTGCTAGGTATAGGGCTCAGGGTGACATACCAGTGTTGGAGGTGATGTCTGTACCACAGCTCAAGTGCATTTATGTCAATGCCCATAGCATGGAAAATAAACAGGAGGAATTAGAAGCTATTGTACACCAGAGAAACCGTGATATAACTGCCATCACAGAAACGGGGTGGGATGATTCACACATGTGGAGTGCCACAGTGAACGGCTACAGGCTCTTTAGAGGAGATAAGCAAGGAAAGAGAGGTGGTGGTGTAGGGTTCTATGTTAAGGAGTGCTTTGACTGCCTAGAATTCAATGTTAGGCACACCAAGGTGGAGTGTTTATGGATAAGGTTAAAGGGGAAGGCCAATGAGGCTGATATCCTAGTGGGAGTTTGCTACAGGCCACCCAACCACGATAAAGACACTGACGAGACATTCTTTCAACAACTTGGAGATGTCTTGCATTCACTAGCCCTGGTTCTCATGCAGGACTTCAACTTACCAGATGTCTACTGGAAGTACAACAAGCAGAAAGAGGACAGTCCAAGAGGTTTCTAGAATGTATGGATGACAACTTCCTGTTGCAGCTGGGCAGGGAGACTACCAGGGGTAGTGCCCTGCTAGACCTACTGTTTACAAACAGGGAAGGGCTGGTGGAAGATGTGGTGATCGGAGGTCACCTTGGCCACAGCGATCATGATATAATAGAATTTTCAATATGCAGTCAAGTTAGGAGGGTCGTCAGCAAACCCTCTACCTTGGACTTCTGGAAGGCTGACTTTGGACTATTCAGGATGCTGATTCGAAGAATCTCTTGGCAATCAGCCCTTAAAAACAAAAAAGACCAGGAAGGCTGGGCTTACTTTAATAATGAAATTATGAAGGCACAGGAGTCAGCTGTCCCAGCGTGCTGCAAAATGAGCCATCGGGGAAGAAGACTGATGTGGTTGAGCAGGGAACTTTCGCAAGAACTCATGGAAAAAAAGACCGTATCAAATCTGGACCAAGGGGCAAGGGAATCAGGAAGCGTTTAAGGATACTGTAAGGTCATGTAGAAAGAGAACTAGAGATGCAAAAGCTTGGTTAGAACTTAATCTGGCCATCTCTGTAAAGGATAATAAAAAGTGCTTTTATAAAAATACATTAAGGAGGGTCACGGAAAATCTCTGTTCCTTACTGGATGAGAGGGGGAACATGGTAACAGAAGATAAGGAAAAGGCTGAGGTACTTAATACTTTCTTTGCCCCAGTTTTTAACAAAATCGGCTGTCCTGAGGGCAACTAGGCTCCTGAGTTGGTAGACAGGGATGAGGAGCAGAATACCCCTCCTGTAACCCAGGAGGAAGTAGTTAGTGACCTGCTGTGCCACTTAGATCCCAACAAGTCTATAGGTCTGGATGGGATTCATCCTAGGGTGCTGAAGGAGAACTGGCTAAGCTGCTCTCTACCATTTATCACTGGTTGTGGCTAACTGGGGAAGTCCCCGATGACTGGAGGTTGGCCAACATGACACCTGTCCATAAGAAGGGCCAGAAGGAGGATCTGGGGAACTATAGACCTGTCAGCCTGACCTCAGTGCCTGGCAAGGTTATGGAGTGGATCATCCTGTGTGCCATCAAGCATCATGTAGAAGAAAAACAGGGGATCAGGCCCAGCCAACATGGGATTAGGAAAGGAAGGTCCTGCCTGACCAATATCTCCTTCTATGACTGGGTGACCCGTTGAGTGGATGAGGGGAAGGCTGTGGATGCGGTCTACGTCAAATTCAGCAAAGACTTTGACACAATCTCCCACAGCATCCTCCTGAAAAGCTGGCAGCCCATGGCTTGGATGGATGCACCCTTCGCTGGGTAAAAACTGGTTGGATGACCAGGCCCAGAGAGTGGTGGTGAGTGGTTCTGCACCCAGTTGGCATCTGGTGACCAGTTGTGACCCCCAGGGATCAGTGCTGGGCCCAGTCCTATTCAACATCTTTACTGATGGCCTGGATGAGTCAGCCCTTAGTAAGTTTGCAGATGACACCAAGC
>NW_009692720.1:0-31282 GCF_000703405.1 Apaloderma vittatum
ATATATAATTATTATATATTTGAGAAATAAATAAGCAACAATTGTAGGGTCAATGCAGGAACCCAGCGCAGCCTGTGTTCCTAAATAACTTATTTTCAAGTACCTTACCTACTTATCCAGATAAACACGTTTTCGACTGTGATTGCAGAATTCTCATAAACATTTCTAAGTGCTTTAAAGCACAGTCTGATACAAAAATGGGGCTCCAGACAAGGATGAAATAAAGCTCAGTAAAATTTTCCTAGGGAGATATACAGACTTCATATGAAAGAGGAATGAACATGTATGACATGGAACATCTAAATTTCTGGAGGCAGTATTAAAGAGCTATCACACATTTTCTACACTGTATACTAAACACAAAACATCTTGAAAAAAAGGCACACTATAAAGCACACTGGAACATATTCAAAACAAGACTTATATGTATTATCAGAATGAAAAGATGGTACTTTTTCTCACACAAATCCTAAAATGAAAGAATACCTCTAACTGGTGGAGGCGCCTCCTCTTCATACTGGGGAACTTCTGCCTCTTCCTCCTCATATTCAGGAACTTCTTCGTAGTAAGCAGCTTCTTCTTCATAATGGGTGACTTCTTCCTCTTCATACTGAGGAACTTCCTCCTCATAGTGACTAACTTCTTCATAATGGTGAACTTCCTCCTCGTAATGGATTACTTCTGTCTCGTATCTAGTGGCTTCTTCCTCTTCATATTTTGGAATCTCTTCTTCCTCTTCATACTGAGGAACTTCAACATACACTTTCTCTTTTCGGACAACTGTCTTGCGCACTTCAGGCACTTCAAAAGATACCAGTTAAAAGAATCTTAAAATTTAGTACATAGACCTTACTAATATTAAGAATCACAGGGCAAAGACAAATAAAAATTAAATCAAAGGAAGAACACTCCATAAAAAACAAATCAGTATTCACTGCACATGGAACATACAACACACGAAAAACATTTATACTCTATTTCAATACTCTTTCAGTATACCTTTGGCTGGTGGTCTTGCCATTTTTTTAGGAGGATAAATTGGTACTCTTTCTTCAATGACAGCTCTCTCTGGTACATCAGGCACTTAAAAGATACGGTATATTTGCATTTAAGAATTTTTAAAAGTGTTGTTTAAGAATAAAAATATTCTTGGCAAGGAAAAAAATGTACAAATACATGGCTGATGCATAAAAGACTAGCGCGCTTATTGACACTGGACATTTAATTATGGAAGTCATTAAGCTACTATTCAATTAAAGAGCAAAAACATTTCAAGACCTCGATATAAGCAACTGATATGATTCCTGCTTCATTCACTGCTGGCAGCAGTAAAGTTAAGCTTGCTAGTGGACAGAACTCAAAATCCAAATCCAACCAATTATAGAAATCACTAAATCCTATTGCCCTCTGAGGCAGCCCCTCTGCAGAGCAGTGACACTTTCCACCACCTCAGTAACAGATGAAGGGTCTACAATCACTGGCAGTGAGAGATTTGCATAGGAAACTCTAGGTGAGGATAAGGGAGCACATAAAAACCTTTGTGAGTGACTCACAATGCATAGGAGCTCTGGTCTAATTGAAGGCAAAAGAACTAATTACTCAGTGAGGAAGGTATTTTTTTTCTTCTGCCAATTGTTTTACAAACAAGTGGCTTGTTTGTTCTGGAATGGCAAGGAGCCATTCTCTATAAAAGCAAGAAGATTAAGGTGTGAATATGTTGGGATTTAGGATTTACTCAGTAAGAACGCATGCTATGTTTAAGCATCGTATTTTCAGAACAGCTGTGCATGAGTCGTCTTCTGTGATAGGTGTCTTGGAAGATTTTTAATCAGCTTCAGTGGGCACTGCACAGAAAATTACTCCAGCATTATAACATCTGAGAGACTACTAGACTTGACAAGTTATTCTCTAACTTCAGCGTTTTCTTAATAGATTTGAGACCTTTTGAGAGATGGAATCCATTCTGTCAGTGACAGATTTGGGAATTTCTACCTACATTCTTCATGATAAGCTAGAGTGAGCATAGATAAGTGGCTGCCACAAATTTTAATGCTTGCTAAATCAGTGTTATTCTTGGGGCAATGTGAAGACTGACCAGCTCTTTAAATATTTTCTTTCAGAGACCTGCTTGATATTTAATTGTAATTGTCAGATATATTTGCATTTGAAATCTCAAACTAAAACTGATTTGAACTGGTAACTTTAGTTGATTTATAAGAAAATCTACATTGTGCATGAGTGCCCTTGGCCAGGCAGCTCAGGTTCCTTATGCTAGCTCCACCATCTCTGTGTGGTATCCCACAGGAGAACAATTGCATTTAACATCCTTCTGCTCTGATCCTTTTTTTTTCCCCAGATCAGCCAGCATATTACCCCTGCCTTACAGAAAACCAAATATCTTCTTCCATCCTCCTCTTAGCTCTCACGATCTGCCTGTTCCCCCATCATTCTCCAGTAGAGAGACTAAATGGATTATTTAACCTCTCACTGGAGTGATTGTACTAATCTTTCATGATATGAATATAATAATGCTGTTTATCAACAGCAGCAGATCTAAAAGTGAGTATGAGGCATCCTGTGGGCATCAACAGAATGCCTCCAGAAATGATAGAGCAATGAATTTTCTTCAAAAGCTGTGCACTTTGTTCAAAGCCCTTGAGCAGGCAGGTCCAACACATGAGACTGTGCTAAGTGTCTCAGCCAGGCAAGCAACAGCAGAGGCAAAGTTGACATTCAGACTTAGGTGAGGAATTGCTGTCACAGAGCAGGAAAGGACAAGATTTCTTTTGGGAAGAGGAAAACATGGTAACACAAATGAAGGAAACGCCTGCCTGTTTCCCCTCAGAGGTCAGAGAGGGGACAAGAATTGCAAAGGATGACCTAGTGAAATGGTCGGGCTCCCGCTATGACAACAGCAACAGGCCAGGAGGAAAGGTATAGGCATTTTGTGAAAATGGAATACTGTCCTGTGGTATTTTACAAGCTTCGTTTTCAGGATAAATTGGCTATCTGCACCTAACAGGAAATTGTGTTTTGGCTTGGCTTATTTATTTATTTTAAAAGTAGATGACGATGCAAACTTGGACATAGAATCTGTTTAGTCCATTCATACCTGTGTATGAAATCTCCTTTTCTGTGTGAAGTGAAACGGATACCTCCTCTGACATAGCCCAGTGTTCCTCTTCTGCTGGTACTTCAGAGACAGAGTCTAATGTTAATATTTTCCGCCAGTGCAATATCATGTACAATAATAAGTATTATATTTGGGGTTTCATAGAAAACTAATAGTTATTTTTTGTCATCTTCTGTTCCCAGAATAATTGGAAAGAAAACCTGTCTCTAGTGTTTCTCAAAGACTTTGTTTTAGTTTCCCTTGGGACTATATTTGAACATAGTGGTGGAATTGGTAGCGTTATACTAATGGTTGGTCTTAGTGATCTTAAGGATCTTTTCCAACCTAAATGATTCTATGATTCTAACATTAGAATTTCAAGAACAGTGCGAGACAAGCAAGCTTGAGACTTTGGTAGTATTGTCTGTTCACAGGCAGAAGTACCTTCTGGTGGTGGAGACACTCTTCTTTTTGGACCAGCAATGGATATTCTTTCTTCTCTGACAATTTTCTTTGGTGCTTCTGGCACTTCAAAGACAGTAATTGTAAGAATACTAAATTCTAAAAGAAATCACACACTTTCTGATGTTCATATGAAAGATTTATGGACAAACAGAGAAATAGTACACATTTACACAGCAAAGATACTTATAACAAACACAATAATTGCACAAGACATACTCACATAAAGACATTCAAACAAAGAGAGAAAATGACCAGCAGAAGCTTTAATGCATAGTAGCTAGATATGCATGAAGTATTTTGAAGACTACTGGTCTTCAAAAGATTCCAGGAATAAATTCCCTGGACAAATTAGACACATGGAAACAAAGGGCAATTTTAGTAACAGTAGACATACAGTTAATTATTAAAATAATATATACTAAAATAATACATAATCATATTAGAATCACAGATATAGAAATCAAAACATAGAAAAACCAAACACCATACTAACACATTATGAAGAAAGATGAAAGGATTGACGTGAAAGTAAAATGGAAATAATATGCCTCTAGGCTCTTCAGAGGCATAATTAAACTGCAGAACATCACACATACAGGATACATAACAAAATCACTTTTCAAACACAAGAAAATCACAGAAAAATAGGACATATTTGTAAGTTTTAAGTCCTTCATTGAATATCGACAATGTTATAAAACATTGATAGCTTCTTCTAAATGTGATCATATTAACATCTTCACTGAGTAAATGCCTTTGCTCAGCTTTGCAAAGATCTTAAGCAGCCAAACTGATCAATGAAGTTAAACAGTAGCTAGAAAATGCAAGGAATGAAGGTGACTGCTCTCTGTCACCCTCTGCATTCTCTTGCAGAGGAGAAAATAAAGGTTCTTTTCATTTATAATCACGTCAAGAAAGACTGGGATTTGATTAAACAGTCAGATGGCGAGTATGATGCACATGGACATGGGATACTTAGAAGCTTTCTTTACTTTCAGAAGAACTTGTATACCTTTAGCTGGTGGAGCTGCCACTTTCCGTGAAATTGGAACGGGTACTTTCTCTTCTGGCACGGGCTTCCTGGGCACTGCTGGCATTTATTTTTAAAAAAGTTTATTTTAAAATGTTTTGAATTAATAAGTTTATGAACATAACCAAATGACAAAACACAAATGCAGAGACGTTATATCTTCAAGTCAAACAAAAAAAAGACAGCAAACACTGAACATTACAGCTTGTGTTAGACAATTAGACATTATAAATATAAATCAGTATTCTGAAATGAGACTTCTCTTGTGAAGTTGTGAAAAATTATATACCTCTTTTCGGTGGAGCCTCCCCTTTTTTAGCAACTGCAACTTTTTCTTCTGTGATTATTTTCCTGTGCACTTCAGTCACTTAAAAATAATAAGTGTAAGAATATTTAATTGCAATATTTGAAATACAGATTTTTTTTAAAAAAAAAAAGCTAAGTAAACTTCAACAGCAACAAAAATGACACATTGCAGAAGAGTGCACTGGACTTTACAGGCATAGAACAAAGATGACTAAATAGTAAAAAAGAAAGGAGAGATCCAGACAGAGATTACAGATAATAACAAACAAAAATTTAAGTAAAATGCCTAAGGACAAATACTGCAAAATGAAACAAACAAAAAAATCTCCATGATGATAATATTCTCAGTTTGTTTACCTTTGGTCGATGGAGGTTCTTCAACTTCTATCTCAAAAGTGGGCACCCGTTCTTCTACAGGTTCTTAAAAAAGATTGTGCAACTTTAGAAAATTTGATTGACTTTGCCAACAGGCATAAGAAAAAAGATGAAATAATATAAAAAATCTCATCAAGACAACACAGGACACATTGTAGACAAAAGGACATAAGTATATATTTAATGTGGAAAACGTTTGATATGTGAAACATATTTCTTATCAACATGAACATATGTGAAATACAAAATGCAGCAAAAAACCAAACCACTGATATACCTCTTGCTGGTGGAGCCTCCATTTTTTTAGGCACAGGGACAAGTACTTTCTCTTTGGGAACTGCTCTCTTATGAACTTCAGGAACTTCAGAAAAATGAGTAAGATGAGAAAGAAGACGAGAAAGAACATTAAGGTGTAATATTTATATTTGTCTACCGCATCACAATGTGTTTTACTGAGTTAACACAAACAATGCTTTTCACAGCACAAGACAAAATTTGAGACAACCATTCATCACTAGAAGTAGACATTCTGCACATCAACACGTACGAACAAGACAGTATGACAAACACAATCCCCCTGAAGATACATCACCCACACAAGGAACTGGTTTATACCTTTAACTCCTGGAGCTTGCTTAGGGACAGCTGGAACTTCTGGTTCAGGGACAACTCTCCTATGTTTCTCAGGCACTTTAAGAGATTACAATATATAGTTTTATGAGGAGGAGGAGTATTACTGTAACATGCACACACTTCCTTTATACAAAAAAAACACAAATGGAGATAAACAAATAGTAGCAACACAACACTCAGAACAAGGAAAGAACCAATATTTTGTAATAAAAAGAATGTATACCTTTAGGGGTTGGGGCTTCCTCTCTTTTAGGAACAGTTACCCTCTCCTCTACGTAGTAAGACTCTTCTTCAGTCACTTAAAAGAGTAAACAAATACTTGAGTTTAAGAATTTGACATCTATTATTGTCTTTATGGCCCTGGTAAGCAACAAAATATTTGTAAGACAAGATTAAGCAGTGTGCTTCACAAACAGACACCTGTTGTGTTACAAAATCTACATTCAAACCATTCTACTGCCTCCGAAGCCAATGGAAAAATTCCAAGAAACATAAATGGAACTGAGATTGAGCTTTCATCTTGGATTTCTGTAGAATTTGAAAATGGTTAGTATTTGAAGAACTAGATTAATATCTTCCATTCCTCTGTCCACGAGTTCACTAATGCTCGAATTTGTTCACTTTGAGAAAGCCTCTCTTCCATATACCGCACAAAATTACTTGCCTAAAGACGTCCCTTGAAAATACTTTCTACAGTGTCACTTGTAACTGAAATTGAGTCAATCAGTGTATGTTACCATTCTTCACAGCATTATGATACCACCAAGAAACTTATGAGTCGTTTTATGATGAACAAGTCTGAGGAACCAAAATGCACTATGATATTCTGAAGGAATTTGACTTCATTCAGCCAATCTGGTGGAATAGGAACTTCCAACAGAATTTTTGTAAAACCAATGAAGAGCTGATAATTCTCAGCAACCAAGAGATACCTCATTATTTTCACTGTATCAAAACAGGATTAACTACTACACTGTTCAAAATCAAGTAATAGAAATTGTCAACATTCTTAGCATTAAAGTTTGTAAGACATAAAAATAAGTTATATGCTAATAAGTGTTTCTTTAAGAACAGAGTAGATATTAATCCACACGATTTTTGGTACAATAAAATAGTAATTTTTTTTTCCTTTGCCTGGTATTCCTGAATTGTCATCATACCTTCAGAAATCTCTTCTCTATGAACGGAAATAGACACTTCCTCCATTTCATCTTCAGCCCATTCTTCAACCGTTGGTTCTTTAAAGAAAATTCTTAGTTTTAGTATTTTTGGTGGATGGATGTATCAATTGATCAACCAATGGATAGACAAGATGATGACCAATTCTTACAGGTTCTATATGACAATGACAGATATGCATACAATACAGAACGTGCTGTAACACACATATGTACGATTTGCCCTAAATGACGTGTTTTGTTGATTCTTATGTACTCTATTGTGTGCTGTTTTATCTCAAATTTCCTTCACTGGCAAAGTGTCAGTCCATCAGAATGCCTCATCTCCCCAGTCTTCCCCATCACAACAACTGTGGTAGGGGGAAACAAAAGCCAGAGACTTAGAGGTTGCTCCTTGATCCAGCTACATGAAAGTAAGTAGGTAAAGGGTAGGTAAAGAATTGAAAGGGAAGCCTGACATGCACATATACAGATGTGAATCTATCAGGGAAAACATTGTTTGTTTGGTTTTTTTTTCCCCTGGGGTAAGAAGTTAATTTACAGGAGACAGACAGAAATTAACACCGTATGTATCTATATGAATATATATTCACATGTTCATATTTTAGAAAAAACACTTCCATATCTGCTTTTAAAAATTCATTTATGCTTTTTTATAGAATACATAAACTGTCTTGACTGGCTAGTCATTAATGGGATATAAAACCAGTCAAAATGTTGATGTCAGCTATCTTGAAGCAGATATTTTGTGGAACTGTATTAACTTAAAACAACTGTTCTCAACCTTTCCTGAGTGTGAGAATGTGAACTAAAAGAGCTCGTGAGAAACTAGTACTGGAGACCAAAATAGTATTGTTCCCTGCAGGGCTATAAAGAGCTTTGCTGGGAATGTGTCAAATGGATGAGTACAGTCCTAACTAGTGGAGTATAACCTCAATACTATACATCCACACTACGATTTCATGAACTGAAGATCATTGTATTCAGTGGTAGAGTTTCCAGTCACATCAATGGGCTTGGATCCTGGCATTCAAGACTGAACTGGTAAATGGCACTCAAGATGGTCTGAACTGCCTATAAGTCTCTGAAAAGCTCAACACAAGACTCTTAGAAGATGACTAACAAAAATAATTTGTGTATTTGATCTTGATGTTAGAACAATAGACTTGTAGACAAAGTACAAGGTTTCCACTACTGTCTGACTATGGTGTACCTTCAGGTGGTGGTATTTCCTCTGGAATGGCAACAGATATTCTTTCTTCTGTAATAAACACTCTCTCTTCAAAAGTGGCTTTCTTCTGCACTTCAGGCACTTTGAAAGATAATAATATTGAATGTAGGCTTTTCTAATTCCATTGTGAAACAATGTTGCAAAATGCTAAATATAAGTTCCCAAAGAGTTGCTTAAGGGTACTGAGCACATAACACATAACAGAGATACAATATTTAGAAATAACGTTTTTGTAAGTATTGCACAACATATACGACATACTGTAATGACTCATTGTCACTAAATTAGAACACCAGAATTCACAGGGAAAGCACAAATCAATGTCTGATAACAATACAGAACATATAAACATAATCTGAGAAACAGCATATTCTTTCATTCCACTGGAAGGCATACCTTTAGTTGGAGGAGCCTCAACTTTTTTAGGAACAGCAGGAGATACTTTTTCTTTAGGGATAGGTTTCTTAGGAACTGCAGGCACTTAAAAAAAGTATTTAGTTTTAGGATCCATAAGGTAGAAAACTGGCAAAAGCATCACCTAATAGAAATGTATCATTTGAAAAGACTGCACATGGATGTATTTTGCTTGCAAAACACAACAGCTGAGCAAGCTGAGACAAATGCAATGTTCTAAAGACTACAGTAAATTATATTAGAGTGAACAATGTTGTACCTTTTGGAAGTGGAGCTTCTTCTACTTTAGGAACATGTGGTATTTTTTCTTCTGGAGCTGGTTTCTTGGGTACTTCTGGCACTTCAGAAACATGAATTATAGTAGTATTAAGTAACTAAATTTACATGTTTTTTTAAGACTGCATCTATAGCACGGTTATCCACAAAACTGACACAAAAGATACACAGGTAATATAACAGAAATAAAACTAAAATCAGATTCACTTAACAATCAAAACCAAAATTGGACATAAACAAGATGTTTAAGATAACAAGAAAGGCATGTTATATATTTAAGTGTACCTTTAGGTGGTGGAGCTTCCTCTCTTTTTGGAACAGCAATTTTTTTCTCTGGCGGAGCTCTCTTAGACACCTCTGGCACTTAAAGATAGAAATAAAAGATAACCAAACTATGTTTCTAAGATTTGAGTATTATAGAATGTCATTAATCCATTTATAAGAATATCAAGACACATCACATAACATATGCATACATGTAACATAGAGACATGTAAGACAAGAACAAGATATATTTGAAAAACAAATTAAAAATCAAATCCATCTATAGTATCCTACCAAGTGCTTTAAGATCGATTTCTTAACTGAAGAAAGAGTGCTCAGGTATGTTACCTGACCTGAGGAACTGTTATATATGCACAGGGAACTACACATAAAAACTGATTTCTAACACAAGCATGCTTACGTACAGGCTAATAAAATTTTTTTTAAGATATTGAACAGCTATGTACGCTTCATCACTAAGTATACCATTGGCACATAGAGGCTCTTCTTTGAGAAGGAACTTTTTCTTCAGGCATAGTATTTATAGGCACTTCAGGAATTTTAGAGGTATTAAAATTCATTCAACCTTTCTAAGGCTTTTAAATCTGTCTTAGACGAGAACAGACATACAATCTAACACGCAAAGAATGTACTTCCCATATGCTTATATTGAGAAGAGAATGGTAGTTTGGAAAACAGTGCAACAGTACAGGACTTGCTAAAACCCACACTCAAAAGATAATGTACCTTTTGCTGGGGGAGCCACATCCTTTTTAACAACAGCAACCTTCTTTTCTGGAACAGGTTTCTTTGGGACTTCAGGCACTTTGGAAAACATTGTCAAAGTGAGAGAACTTTAGTTTTTGGACCACTGATCCAAATTTCAGTAATCCAAGATTGCTTTGTAGAACACAGTGTCTGAGCAAAGAGCTAAGCACAACAAAATCCACTGTACAACATTTTGGACATACAATGAACTAATCAGGAAAGACACTACAATACAGTATAAAATTCCAGCATTAACATTACTGCACACTTTGAAGCACCCTAACCCTTGACTGCAAAAGTCACACAACCTAAATACAAACAGCAAGCACGAGGCTGTTAAGAAAGAAACAGGCCAAAGCTGAGACAAATGCAAGCTCTAAGCTGAGTTATAGCACAAATGAAAAAGTGAAAAGTATGGAGATAACACAAAATTAAATAATGCCTATGGCGATAATGCAAAACCAAAGCCACATAGAGAGTAAATTTAAAAATGTACTCATAGAAGCCATGAAAATCACAGTGGAAGACAATTTGTTTGTTGGTTGTTCTGTTGTTTTGGTTTTGGTGTTTGTTTCTTTTTAACTAGGGCAGTAGAAATACCTTTAGCTGCTGGAGGTTCTTTTTTAGAGACAGGAACGGGCTTTCTTTCTTCCAGAACATGTTTCTTTGGTGTCTCAGGCACTTTAAAGAGATAAGTGGTGAACACTTAGAGAACAGTAAAAATATTTAGTAAATCACAGGAGACTACTTTCAACACTGGTTTAGCAAACACCATATATAGAAAAACATGCTGTTTTATCAGACAGATAGAATATACTCATCTCAAAAAAAGCTATTTGAAGAGTTATTTAAAGTGGTGACGAAGAATTAGATTTAGAAATGCAGAAGGGCTTGAACTTTTAGGAGTAGAGCCATAGAAAGATGGAAAAATGTCTGTTCTGATATGTTATCCTTTGGGTAAGGAGTTGTACAGGTAGATAACTTGAAAGTTCAGAAAAATAGATTGCATGATGATACAAAGATTTCATTCACCTTCAACGCGAGAGATCTCCAGTTCTGTAGAAACATCTTCTTCTTCTTCCTCCTCTTCAACCTCCTCATGCGCTACAATAGGAATTTTGAAGATATTGAATTTGGAGATAGAAAATATCAATATTCATAGTAAATCCGAAAAACTTTTAAGAAGACGTTATGCGTATCCAGGACACAAAGGTGACCGAAATATGTATGCTAATGCATAAAAATAAATCATCCAGAAAACCAACAGCATGTGCAAACCTTACAATGAACTTTGATTAACTACAGACTCAGATTGTTTTAAAAAATTAAATATTGAGAAATGAGCCTTTCATTCTTAATCAAACTACCTTCAATTGGGTAAACAGCTTCAAAGAATCTTTCTTCAACTGTTTTCTCATGCTCTGTTGGCTCTTCAAAGAAAAGCATTTAAACAATGTTAAGACAAAATAGTTGAAATGTTGACATCTATTAATTTTAAGAAAAGTGAGTCTACATAAGACAATGAACAAAAAGAAGCGATGCATATTGAACGACAGATTTGTCTAAATATGTAATTTGCCATGCATAAAAATACATTAAAAGAAAATCTATTAGGATTGAAAGATTTTTTTGATTTGGGTGCACAGATTTTTGGTTTTGTACATACCTGTAACATATGAATACTCTTCTTCTTTGTGGACAGAAACCGACACCTTTTCTTCTGAAACAGTCCATGTTTCTACTGTCGGTACTTTAAAGATAGGATTTTGTTTTAGTATTTTGTACTTTAGATCCACATTATCGGCAGTCAGCATGTGAGGTTTTTTTGAATCTGTATATGTTCTGCACATTTAAGTCCTGGACATATTTAGACAGTCAGTATTTGTATTCTAAAATACAACAACTCAAAACAAGCATACAAGCATAATATTTAGTATTTGTTAAGGATTAAAGACACAGACACCTTTAACCCAAAAATTTAAAATACATGCATGCACAGGCTTTTGGAACTCGAATATCAAAATAATTCCAAAGGCAGTTCTTCAAAGAAATTTTGGAACACTGGACCAAAATTCTACTTATTATGAAGCATAGGCCAGCAGGCAGAGTAGATGAAGAAAACGCTAAATCACACTGCAATATTTTGTAGGCTGTTTAAACAAGAATCAGAAGACCAGCAACAAGACTTTATGAAAGATAAAAGCATGTTACACACACTATTCACACACTAAGAGTAGTCACAACAAGACAATAGATCCAGGTACATACACACAGGCCCACATATTAACAAGAAGCAAAAGAACACACAGAGTTCTGGAAAAAAAATGTAAACTGCAATTGAAGGATGCTGATCTGTACCTTCCTTTTTCATAACTTTTTCCTCAATGATCATTGGTGTAGGTTTGGGTGGCAGAACTTTCTTGGTAACTGTTGGCATTAAAATTTTGTTACTTAATCACGTATTTAGCAAAGGGACCAAAATAAGTCTACAGCTATCTAGCAATGTTGTTAAAAATACAACAAACAAGACAAACATAATCTAATTCAGTAGCTAAGTCAGGCTCCTTGGAATCAAGCAAAGCAACAGAAGGAATGCGTTTGCTTCTTTTTATTGTTACCTTCTAAAGGGGCTGGGTAACTCAGTGTTTAGTACACAGGTTATATCCTGACATCTATTGAACTGCAGCCAGCAGACCCCTGCTGCAGAATGGGAAATGCTATATAGGAGGAAGTGGCTACTAAGAGAATAAGGATGCATCTATTTCAGAATCGAACAATTAACCAAGACATCCTGGTAGACAGGTCAAGATGGAAATCTGAGGATTTCACATCTTCAGCTTAGAGTGAAACACACTGTTTCACCCAGTGCAACTTTACACTCACTTCCTTCCTTGAAGCATTGGTAGTTAGCATCTGCATTTAGTATTTTTCCCTAAAAAGCTTTTCATCTTCCTTTCATACAGTTTCGCAGAAGCTTTTATTAGATGCTTCAAAGACTGAAAAATTGATCAGGCCCATGTTAAACGAAGACAAAGCATATGCAGATCAGCTAAGTAACAATAGCCACTACTTTCATGTAAAGATGACATTAAGGTAATTAAAGAGTAGTTACCCTCAGCTCGTTTGACTTTTTCTTCTGCAACCCTCTGAGTGGTCACCTCCACTTTTTCATCAACAGGTTTCTTGACAACTGTAAGTGATTCAGATATGTATATTCAAATCATCTTGCAAATTATTTTCCAGACACAAAGCAGGTAGAACTGGCTATTTCCTTGTTTAGGATGTTGTAACCTTTGCGCATCCTGTGCATTGTTCAGGATATTGTTCACTGGTAGTGAACAGAGGCAGTAAAGGCACTTGTGAAATATCCTCTGCTGAGAGATATGCAGTGTTCACTTCTCAGAAATGCAGCATTCACTGGCTCAATAGCACCAGCCAAGCCCAAGGTTAATGTACAGCAAAAAGGAAAAAATAACTGAAGTTTAGTTTGATTTTGGCAGCAATTCTTGGTTTGTTTCAGCCACCATCACCACTATTCTCTCTGCTCAAAATTATGAGGTAGGAGAAGAGGAAGAGTTGCCATGAGCCTTGCTCATGTTGCTGTTGAACATAAAGAGGACTCTGTCCTTTTCAAGGAAGAGTGAATAACCACTGTAGTATAGCTTGAAGGTTATGCATGAGGGATCTTAATCTGCATGTTTCCATTAGTTTTGCAGCAAAGTCATACCTTTATGAACTGTTACTTCTTTCTTTTCCTTCTTTTCAGCTGTAATTGCTGGTGGTTTTCGCTCTGGTACGGGCTTCTTAGGAACCGCTTAAAAAACAACAGCATTGTTTAATGATGAAAAATGCATTGACTAGAGGCTTGTTACACACAAAAGGTATTAGTCATGCCAGTATCAGTTTGTGAAGTTGAAAAACACACAGAGTTTTGGAGATCCAATTGTTGCATTAAAATTTTCTGCTTATTTCCAGGTTTGATGTTTTCTCATCAGAGCCAAATTCTGTTCCTGTTTTTGAATATGTTACTACTAGCCAATACAGCTAAAGCATGCAAGAAATTGAAAAGTTCAGCTGTTAACATCAAGCAAATAATGAGTGAGATATTTAACGTAAAACAAGTTTTTCTAGAATACAAGAAAACGGTAGAAGAAATAACACAAGCAACTAAAACTGACACACAGCCTCACAAACTACTAACTCATGATAGGTTTTAAAGATGTCCCAATCTGAAAAGTTCATTGGCAAACAAATTACAGTGTGCCAATTTCTATCTGCATCTATAATTCGCCATACTAGAATCCTTATCAATTGCCAGCAGATTAAGGTTCAAGTTATTGTAACAACAACCAAAAAAAATTAAAAAAAATGTTGCCTGGCTCAAAATTATTGTGCCTTAATAGTAAATATGAGAAAACAGAAGAAAAAATGGTGTGATAATTAAAATACCTTCTTCATGAATTACTTGTTTTTCTTCATAAAACACTTCTCTTCTCTCATAAGCTTCTTCCCATTCCTCTTCCCCTTCATCATAGCCTTCTTCCTTGACATAATAGTCATGGTCTTCTCCATAATCTTCTTCCCATTCTTCATAAATTTCTTTGGGCTTTTCATGTATTTCCTTCTTTTCTTCATAAATCTCTTCTCTCCTTGCCATGGATGTTATTTTGATCTCTGTGGGCTTCTCTGGCAGGACCTCAGGAACTTAAAAAAATTAAAAAATATTATTTCATATCATAGCCTGGAACTTGGAAGGTGTATTGATGTTTGCAGTTAATGAAGTGATTTCACCCTCACAGATGGCTCAAAGAAATGATTATTTTTTAAGCAGTCGTAATCATCTTGAATTTTAAATGTGTATGTTTCTAACATGAAGTTGAAAATCAAACTGATTTGATTGATTCAGGGTAATTCAAAACAAATTACCTTGTTTCCACAAAGTAATTTTACTATTTTAAAAAGTTTTTTTAAAAGAGGAAAAAAGTTACCTTTGGGTGGTGGGACCTCTTCAGGACCTTTTTTAACCACCTTTTTGGGGACTTTCTTTACTGGAACCTTTATTTCTGCTTAAAACCAATATATTTTAAAATTTAGATTAAAAAAACCAAACAGACAAACAAGCAAACAACTAACAGTCAGAATGAAACATGTATACACTGTCCAAATACTTTAAGCATTTTTACCTGGCTTTTTCTCCTCTGGTGGTGTAACAAGAGGTAGAAGAATAGGAATAGGGGCAGCTTGTAGGAAAAACAAAATATTTAGAATAAAATGTGAGTATGACGATTTTTGTAACTGAAGAAAAAAAATCCTAGTGCATTTGGAAAATAGATGGGATTGTTTTATTGCAGCCGCAAAATAAAAGCAAAGATGGCGTTCACTCTGACAGGTTACTGCAGCTGGAAGAATATATTTTGAGTGGGAATCTCCAGTCTACCTTTATTTGAGTCTGCCTTGACTCAGCTTTATTTTCTTTACTGCCGTCACTCTCTTGTCTTTGCTGATAGTAATTCATCTAAATACAAATTTTCCCCTTCCTGCTGCCACTCTAAGCATTTACCAAATTACCCCGGAAATGAAACAAAGAACATTGAACTTCTAAGGTTAATCGTAAATAAGTAATGTTTGTAGCCTGTAGTCCAATAGCCCAGCCTGGGGAGAGACCACTTACAATAAACATAGAATCCATATCCATTGTATGGCTTTAAAAAGAGTATTTGGTTTTGGTTTTGTTTCCTTTTTTTTTTTTTTTTCTTTTCCCCAAAGGGTAGTAATTCAGACAGCTTGTTTGAAAGAAATTTCTTTTGTAAAAGTAAGAAAAGGTGAAAGTAAAGAATGATCAGAAGAGAGAAAGAGAAATAAAAGGTTGAATGAACAAGAGACTGACAGAAAAACAAGATGAAAAGGACAAAGTCTTTTTAAGATAAAAGACTTTATTCCTACCACTACCTATGTATAGTTTTCACCTCCAACACAGTGAAAAAAGCCTATCCAAGCCAAGCCTTGCTCATGTTATACTTGTATAGAGACAATGAAAACTCAGCTGTCATAAGATTTTTTTCTGAAGTTCCCACTGGCATGCTGCTTCAGCACAGACATAAAAGAGCACTATGGAACAGGTATGGTTTGTTACCCTACCTTCAGCTGTTTTTTGAGGTGGAACTGCAACTTTAGCATCAGGAACATCTAGAAAATCAAAATGTTTAATTTACTAAAAAAAAATTAAATTTGAATATGCTTTCCCCAAGAATAGCAGTTACATGTCTTTAATCTTTCCTGTTCTATCTAGCACACAAGGACTGCCGCTTGCTCCTCAAGAATAACCTAGCTGAAGAGTACACATCTAGTTGCATTAATCTTTCAGTCTGGTCAGACTCTACACTGTTTCATTTTGTTTCTAAATAATTATTGCACCATTTTGGATTTTCTTAAGAATATTCGGAAAAGAAAATTATTATATATCATAAGGAGATGATTGCTACCCATTTTGCCTTTTTGTTTAATTATTTTTCCAGTTGTGCAGAGAACATATCAAATTTATTCACTGGTACCTTATCATTGTTCTCTTCCTCAGTCATTGAAAGAGAAAATAAACTCTTGTGGTTTATGGAATGTTGCTTTACCTGTTGTACAAAATAGGAACTTAGAGATATTAATATTACTGATTTCTGATGGGTTTTTTTCACAGTATTCATTGACACTACTTATAAGTAATTCCTTATATCTATGAATGAGGAATATTTTTTCACAGTGCAGATTTGACTTCCTATAATAAGGAAAAAAGAATTTGAAAATAAAAAATAAAGCAGGGCAATGCACTAAAGCGATGACAAAGTACAGACTTGCCAGTCTTGCTCATGATCTTTACCTGGTGGCTTCAACTCCAGTTTGATTTCTGCAAAAGAATATTAGATTTCTTTCAGGACTACTTATTTTTCCAGAATCATGTTTCAAACTCACAAATTTGCAGATGGCTAGGGTCACAAATTTATTCAGCAAATTTGCTAACCTTTGGTTACCAGATAAAGCTCTGCAGTGCTTCTTGCTTCTCCTCTTGGTTCAAGACGAGCAATTACAGAATATACACCTATAACAGTCAAGAATGTTGATGTTTATATGCCTTTAACAATAACAAAACACAAGCAGACAACAAAAACACATAAAAGAATGGCGTTGGCACAAATATTGCATGCATTTTTACCTTCATCTTCCGCAGTAACGTTGTGAATAGTCATATAGTGACAGCGACCCTCACTTCTGAAGCTGTATTTGGGACTCTCTCTCAGTTCCATGGGGCCTTTATACCATGTCACAACTGCATCATCAAAAGACACCTCGCACTCAAAGGTCGCAGACTGGTGTTCACTCACTACAATGTTCTGTATGCTCTTTGTGAACTGAATTGGTTCCGCTGTTTGTAGAAACAAAAAAAAGTACCAATTGTTATGCACCACCAGACCACGTAGCTTATCTAAGTCCTTCACAATGTTTTCGCAATAATAGCTACATTATAATAAGAGATAAAACCAACTTTTCCTGAAAAAGTAGAGTAAGAAAAAGGCATTGTATCTTCTATGAAGTTTTCTATGTAAGAGTGAAGATTAGAAGACGTAAGAGTAGAACGATAACAAGATTGCTGCAGAGGTGAATTACATAAGATGATCCATTAAGGAAATTAAAGAATAATTAAGAAAAAGAGGAAGTCCAGGGAAAATGTAAGAATATCAGAGAAAAAGAAAATTAAATAAGGCATGCTTCAGATCGAGGGCGAGAGGGCATTAGTAATTAAGATTTACTTAAAAAATAAAAACTTACACAAGCATGTCACATATTGTTCAAAGAGAAAAGACAGCAAAATTTCTTGTTCAGTCTATTTCCAAGTTTGGGAATATCTCTTTAAGAAATTCCTTTTCTTTTAATTTGTTCTTTTTCTGGAACATCCAGAAACTTTTTATCACTACCACAATAAAGAAATTCCGTATCTGTCTACAAACCTTCAATGGCCAGATCTGCGGTTGTTTCTAGGGTGTCAAGCTTGCAGGTATATTGTCCCTGGTCTTCTGTTCTAACATCCTTGATGACGAGTTTGTGCACTTTGTCAGAGACTTGTGTCGAATATCTCCCTCCTATCTTAATAGGTCTCCCATTTCTATACCAGTGAGACTTCGCATTTGGGATAGAGAACTGACAAGACAGCGTGCATGTGTTTCCTTCCTTGAAAGTAGTGTCATGAAGATGCCGTTCAACTGCAGGCTCTATTAGCACGTTAAAACATATATTTTAGCAGACATCAGACAGTGGAGTAATTGAAGTGTAAATTAATTCAAAGACATACTTCAGAACTTACCAATCACAGTTAGCCTGGCACTGGCAATGTGTGGTCCACACACTATTCTGAAATTTCCCTGATCTTCAAGTTGGCAGTTCCTGATTCTCAGTATGTGGCGATCACCTTCAATTCTAATTTCATATTTGTCATTGGAGTCCAGTTTCTGAGTTCCTTTGTACCATGAAAGTTTAATTTCTGGATAGTTAATTTTTATCTCACATTCAAAGATAGCATCCTCATCTGTTAAAACTGTCTGATTTTCAATGTCTCTGATCAGAGTAATAGGCTGAAAAATATTGGTTTCAATTAGTTTCAAGTTCTTTGTTATGAGATTGAATATTTCACAAATCAGTCCAAAAATATGTTACCTCCGTCTGTGTCAGTCGTTGCTGAATAAAAGCTACAAGTTCATCAAACTCCTGATCTTCTCTTCGAGCTTTTTCTGTGAGCTCAATTTCCTGCAAAAGTGCAGAAACGTACTCAAAGACTGAAAGATGCTAAACACCAGGCTGTCTTGTTTATCCAACATAGAATTTGTTCCTATACCAAATTTCCTGTAGCTGTACTGTAACTAACACATCTTCCCATCTTAAAAATTGCAGCCAGGTTGTGAAGACAGAACATGCTTGGCCAGAAGGCTCATTCCTTCTTCTTGGGTTTGAGTATGCAAGAAATTGAATATTGTCAGTAAAACAGCTAAAGAGGAACCAGAGCTTCCTACACACACAGTGACATCGAGGCGTGGACACCAAGGCTCTTCAAAGGAACCTAACAAAGCCAATGCCGCGGTCACACTGTATCTTACCAATCTATGGCTTTCTTCTGCTTGGGTTTGCTTCAGTAACTCAAAGGCTTGCAGGAGACCACGGAAATCAGTAATTCCATACATGCGAGCATATTTCTCATATTCTTTAGGATCTACATTTTTGAGAAGTTCCAAGATATCAATAGGTTGCTCTTCCTCTTCCTTCCTTTTTGTTGGAGTGCTATTCAAATCAATGACATAAGTTAAATTTACAATGCTTCATTCTTAGGAAGTCGTTCACTGAAAAAATGAAGCAGCTTAAAACTGCTCTGTGAAGTGCAATCCTTTAGTTAAGTCTAGTCAGGTGCTTCTACTTTTAGTAGTTATGCATACTTAACAAATATTAAAACAAAATCTTGATCTGAGATATATAATAAAAATGTTTCTTCTGTGTTGATGGCAAATTAATCTATTAAAACTTTCCATATACCTTTTTAGTTTTGCCCTGAGATCCCCTTCAACAACTTCTTTCTTTCTTTCTTCAACTTGAAGGTTTACACTCCTCTCAATTTCACCATGTTGGTTAAAAGCTACACATTTGTACATCCCAGAATCAGTTTTTATTGTGTCCTTTATTTCTAGTTTGGCTTCATCTCCTCTCTGCTGGATCATAATGCGACCTCCCTGGTTGAGTTGCCTCCATTTTCCCTTCATCCATTTGACATTTGGAATTGGGTCTCCTCCAACTTTTGCAATAAATTTTGCAACAGTCTCTGCAGAAAGAGGCAAATGGTGAAGCTAAGTCTAACCAGCTGTCTATGGCAGCAGGACCTAATCTCAGACAAAAGGTATGGGCGAGTGGAAGGTAATGAATTATTTTGAAAAGGATTCTTACTTTCCATGACTTTGATACTCTGAGGCTCTGACACAAAATAGAGTTTTCCTTCCACTTCTGCTTTCTTAGCTGCTGGTGCAGCTACTGTTTTTTCTAAAAGAAAAAAAAAACCAGTCAAACAATTAAAACAAATGGTTTCATGTAACAGTTTATGTTCACATGTGAGGGAATTGTAAAAAAGGAATTAATTACAGAGGTGGAATAAAACATTGCACAAGAGATAAAAATGCAAAATACTTCCATGTTGTTCAGATGAAACTGAAAACTCTGGAGCATATTGTGCTGTTCATTAACTTCAGTTAGGTCATTTGTATTTTGCATGGATGCAGATTCAAAGGTGGATATGCAAATAAGAAGACACATTTTTTTAAAACTGATTGGGTTTTAGTGAGATATTCTCTTTTTCGTCTATTTCTGGAAATTTCACCCTCAGAGTTACTTGGATTTTTTTAATCAGTGATCTGTTAATTTTTTTTCTTTCTTTTCTTTTGCACAGGTCTTAGCCTTCTGGCTACCCACGTAGTGAGAGAGATACTATTTCTATATATTACTGAACTCTTAACAAGATCTGCATGGAAAGATTCATGCTTAAGACAATGTTTACTTTTAGCTAAAAGATTAAAGTGTCTTAGAGCTGTAACATCCCTGAAGCAATTAGCCTCTAAGGACACATGTTCAATCAAATTTCTTTTGTATTTTCCTTTAATAAACACCATCCTTTCCATAAAATATGCATGCCCAAGTAATTTCACTTTTTTAGTTTGCATTTTCTTTACATTGGGCATTTATATTTAGAAACTAAATTCTTCATCTTCTTGGTAAGAATATAAGATTTGATGCTGATCTGCCACTGTTTATGGCACTGTTTATATGTAAGTTTTTGTTAAGTACACTGTCTTCCCAAATTGCACAGTTTTGCAGAGAACTAAAAGAAACTCTTGGCTATTGGATTATTAATATTTTAATTCCACAGAAAGGCAGGGCAAATTTCGTTTTAAACTTCCATCATATGCTTTGATTTTCTCCATGTTACTGTACCTTTAACTGTCACTTTAGATTTGCAAGTGTCAGTGCCAGCTGCATTTGAAGCTTTGCATACATATTCTCCTGAATCAGATTTGGTAACTGCAGCAAGTTCCAGAAGAGCTACTCCATTAGCAAAGCTGAAGTTGCATCTGTCTGAAGCTCTTATTTCTCTCCCTGCCTTCAGCCACTGAATACGGATTGGCTGTGATCCTTGGACGTGGCAGCTGATCTGTATGGTATCACCTTCCTCGGCTGCTGCTGGCTGAAGAGGCTGGTCAAAAACTGGAGGCTTTTTAGGTTCTGGAATATGAAAATGCTTGAGTAAATACTTGAGGAATGAAAGGTTGATTAAGAATGTAAGAGAAGAAGAGATACATGTGATTCTGAAGAAAACAACGGCAAGAAATGGAGAAAGATAAGCAGAAGTCAGACTGTGTCCATCATAATTTTAGCAGTATGAAATAATTACCAAGAGAGTATGTTTTCTACTCAAACATGCAAGAAGTATCTTTTCTCCATGCAGGAAAGAACATACACATACAAAAAATAGTCTAAGAACTAAACCACTGCTATTAGGCTGCAAAACTCTATAAGCACCTTACAGAAATAAGTATGTGATCTGCAACAAGAGTACTATGATAAAGTACCACGCTGACATAACACAATCTCAAGGCTGCCCAAGCTTAGATGTAATAGCACAGAAAAGAGAATAATTAAAAATTCAACAGAAATGTCATATGAAGATTTTCATTTTCGCTTTAGATCAGTCATAGCAAACATTAAAATAGTAAGGAAGCCTCTCTCTGAAAAATACTGGTTTATTTTAATCACAAGATTAAATTCCTTGATTTTGTGGTTTAACTCAGTATTATCTTGTCCATCTCAGGACAAATTACTTCTGCTAAGTAAAATGAGATCATAAGACAGAAGCTGTATATTCACAGCTGTATATTTGCAGCATACAACAGAAAAGTAAGAAGCAACGAAAAATAAGACTTTAACTAACCTCTGATAACAACAGAAGATGTACACAACACGCTTCCTGCTTCATTGGATACTTTACAGGTATATAAACCAGCATCTGATTGCTCTATGCTCTTTATATGCAAAAGTAAGGTGTTGTTTTTGAAAGATATTTCACAATGAGGGCTGGAATGAACTTCCTGATTGTTTTTATACCAAGAAACAGTCAAAGGCTGAGAGCCAGCAACACGGCCCTCAAGTTTAAGGTCATTTCCTTCTGTTTCTTCTACTGCTTCAGACAATTTCTTAGTAAAAGTAGGTGGAGTTTTTCGTTCTGTAAAAAAAAGACAATAATATTCAAATTCTATGAATCAAACCTGAAATGAAAAATTCTAAAGAAATGTTGCATTTAAATAGGTCTCGTTCTTTTTTTTTTTAAGTGAAAGTAAGCCAAGGTAATCATTAGGTCTCTTACTCTTACAGTCACTGTCATAGTTGATTCTCCTATTTGGAAAAAGCTCCTCTTGCATTTACTTAATTTAGATGCCGTTCAAAAAAAAAAAAAGATTATTGTTGAATTCTCAAAAAATAAATAGGCCAAAGCCTATAAAGAAACTAGCCTGAAGAAAATATCCTTCCTCCCAGTGTTATTTAGTGACCATTCTTAATTCCTTTAAGGGACCTCTGGGTACCTCCAGATAGGTTTTTTCAAGCTACATCTCAAAAGTTTGAGAAAAACTTATCTTGCAGCAATAAATCTAACTTCCTTTATAATTAAATGAAGAAAAATGTACACAAAATGTATTATCTATTCAGTACCTTTAACAGTCAGCTGAGCTGTGCAAGAGTCCTTTCCAACTTCATTGCTAGCATAGCATGTATACTTTCCAGAGTCTCCCCTATCCACTTTTAAGATGGTCAAGTGGGCTGTGTTGTCTACAAAACTGATCTGGTAGTTTCTTCCTGTTCTAATCTCTTGGTTATCTTTTGCCCAAGTGACTCTAATAGGCTGTGTTCCAGAAATGTGACACTCAAAGTCAGCACTTTCTCCGATAATACCATCCACAGGTGTCATTGAGATGTCAAAGAATGGAGGAGTCTTCCCTTCTGAAGAGTAAAAAAAGAAAAAAAACCCGTCACTTTAAAATCTCGGTTTGCTTTAAACCTCAGTGAAGTAAATATTAATTGTACAATATTAAATTCATACATGAAGCAAAAGTGAGTGTTAAGATATTTCCATTAGATACTTCATAGCCCACCAACCTGTAAGAACAAGCCTGCCACTAGAAGAAGCAGTCCCAATCGCATTAGTAGCTGTGCAGGTATATTGCCCAATAAGGCTCCTATCTGTCTTCAAAATCTGGAGAGTTGCTACGTTATCTATGAAGGACGTGTGAACATTGTAGTCCTCTTTTACATGTGCACCATCTTTAAACCAAGATATTTCAATAGGTTCTGAACCAGCAACGCCGCAATCAAATGTAACTGGTAAGCCAATAGTTTCATGAACATCTCTTAATTTTCGTGTAAAAGAAGGAGGAAGTTTACGCTCTGTAAGAAAACAGGTATTGTACAGTAAGGGCTTTCAGAAGGCATACACCTATTGCTGTACTTATCAATAATCACTTTTTAATACACTATAGAGTACGCTTTGCTCATAACTTCTGATTAAAAATACTATTCAGCATATCATTGGTTTGGAACACCATGCGAAAAGAGTGCTGTACAGAGGAAAATATGTAACCACCCTGCCCTCAGTTACACCCAGTGATGCTGTTTAACCCTCAGGATGGCTAATGATGGAAACAATTGAAGCAATGCTCTCAATGGGGAAGGAAGACACAGAAGCTTGTATCCCTACAGGAGCGCTCTGGTCAGTAAGAGATATATTTCGATGAGCTTTACTAGTAGTCTTTCGGAAATAGAAGGCAGTGTCACAGGGTATTTTACATATCAAGAAAGAGTAAAGTGTTTAACAAGAACAAGACAATCTTTTTTTTTCAGAACGGCAAAGCATGCTTAAGAAAAATAGGCTATTTTCCTATTTATTTTTTATAATTAAATATTCACCTCGAACTGTCAGCAAAGAAGACGAAGCAGCCTCCCCAACAGTGTTTTCTACTTTGCAGATGTACTCCCCACTGTCACTACTGTCTACCTGGCTGAAAACCAGAGTGGCAACTTGGTTCCTAAAGTGCATTTTCACAGTAGCAGTTCCTCTCAGCTTTGTATCACCTTTGTACCATGACACAATCATTTCTGGTGTTCCAGCAACCTGGCACTGTAAGGATGCAGAATCCCCAACAGTCACCTGCACTGGCTCCAAGGGTGTAACGAAATAAGGTGGTTCTGAAGAACAAATACACAGCGTTAACATAAAAAGGTATTGCACAACGATTATTAGTTCAAATAACACTTGATGAAGTGACAGTGGCTTGACACACCTAGTATTGTGATTGCACCGTGACAATTATCTTGCCCAGAATCATTTTCAATATGGCAAGAATATTGCCCCTGATCTTCTAGCTTGCTGTTGGGTATTTCCAGTATGGCAGATGTTTCAGTAGTGGTGATGCTGCACTTTTCAGCGTGTGTTATTTTTACTCCATTTTTCTTCCAGGTCACTGAAATTGGTGGAGTACCCGTATATGTGCACTCCAAGATTAAATTTCTCCCTTTCTCTACACTTAAATTGTTCACCTTCTTCACAAATTTGGCTGGTTCTATAATGAAGAATGGGAAGAAAACAAATTAAATAAAGCCAAGAGACCATTTTTAGAAGCATAAGAAGTGTAAGAAGCATTAAGAAGTGTAAGAAGCATTAAGAAGTGTAAGAATTGTAAGAAGTGTAAGAAACAGTAGTCTGGACAAACCTTTGACAAAAAGATGTGTTGTGCAAGAAATTTTCCCTGACTCATTAGAGACCTGGCAGGTGTAGTCTCCACTCTGAAGCGGTTGTACATCAAATAGTTCCAGTTCTGCAATTGAGTCTTGCAAGGTAATATTGCATCTGTCTCCGGGTACGAGCTCAACACTACCTCTAAACCATTTAACTTCCAACGGGGAGGAGCCTTTTATGATACTGGTAAAGGTTATATTTGCCCCGGATAAAACATTTGCTGGCTCAGGTTTCTTCACAAAAGATGGTGGTTCTAAGCATGCAAATAAAATAGAGAGAGAAGAAATGCATTTGATCTTCTGATAAAGAGCATAGTCATCACTAATAAGTAACAAAGCAAAGAATGAAGTTGTTTAGAAAATAAATTTGTGTCCTCTGACTCTGGCTTCTTGTTGACACTGACCTCCAACACTCAAAAATGCACTGCATTCATCAGAACCAGCTACATTAGTAGCCATGCACAAATAAGTTCCCATATCAGATTCCTGAAGTCCATTCACTTTCAGAGAACAAGTATTGTCTGTAAGGGTAGCCTGATACTTGTCTCCACTGGTAATCTCTTGTCCATCATGAAACCAGGAAACCTGAATAGGTGGTGACCCATAAACTTTGCACTCCAGTACTGCAGAAGAACCCAGCTGACCGTAAGTTTCTTTCAATTTTCTTGTAAAAGAAGGGGGTATAATACGATCTGCATTTGTTGGGAAAAAAAAAAAAAAGATAAAATAAAAATTACCATACAGGAGCTTAAAATGAAGAAAGTCAGCCATGAAATTTTAACTTTCTTTTGATATATCTGTTTTAGCAATCTCCTCCTACATGCTTCGGTCACTGAAAAAATAAATAGCTGATGCTTATGGATACACTGGAGCTTTCATTCACACTTTTTGAGGGACATCTTATTTTTGCAGTTATTTTTCATAAGCTATTGCTTATGAAATTGCACAAGCAATATTGCACAAGCTAGCCGAGAAGACACATAGATTAAAGCTGAAGAAATCAACTCAATGCAACAACTCTCCTGCTTAGAGGTTTGGTAGGCATCCGTTCTTGGTGCCTGTCAAAGTGGCATGTCAAGTACTCCTAAGATTATACAAGCAATGAGTTTCTCAGGCTGCCATGAGAAACAGTCTTTCAGTCATGAGCAGCAGTTTGCCATATGAAGACTTTGTAAAGGTAATATAGGATCAGATGTGACTCAGAAAGAGTAGTCAACTAACCTGAAACATTCACTGAAGCTGTGCAGCTGCTTTTACCAACACTGTTTTTCACCTCAAAAGTATATTCTCCACTGTCTTCTAGTCCTGCATTGAGGATCTTAAGCCCAGATACTTTGTTGAAGAAACTGATTTTATATTTATGGTCAGTGGATAGCTCATTCCCATCCTTAAACCACCTAGCAGTAAGCTCTGGTGTTCCATCTACAGTGCATTCCAGAGTACAAGAGTCTCCAGCTGTAACTTTGACTGGGCCTGGCTTCTCTACAATGACTGCAGGTTCTGCAATGAGATGCAGGTCACAAAAAAAAGTGAAACAACAATGCAAAAGTTATTAGTAACATAAAAATTGAAATTGTAAAGTATCTTAAAAAACACTGGTTTTTTTAACTCATGCTACCAACCTAGCACTCTCAGTGTGGCAAAGCATTCCTGAACTCCAGCATCATTTTTTATCTGACAAATGTATTTCCCAGCATTGGCTGGTTCTGCATTTCCAATCCTCATAGTAGCAATGTTTTCTGTATAGGAGATCCAAAGATTATCACTTTCTCTAATGATTTCTCCTTTGTCTTTTAGCCACAGAACAGAAATAGGCTGTGATCCTTCTACTGCGGCCTGCAGTTCAATCGACTCCCCAACTACGACAGTGAGATCACTCAGCTTCTTCACAAAGGTTGGTGGTGCTATTTAAGAGAAGATATTTGACAGTAAAAAAACACGCCAGGAGCGGAAAAGTAGGAGGAGAATGACAGGAACAAGGAAATGCCAAGAAGGTGCCAATCTTCATACAAACCTCTTAGTGTTACAGAGCCAATACAGGAGTCACTTCCCACATCATTTACAGCTTTGCAGTGGTATTCACCAACATCTGCAGTATCCACACTGAGAATGTGAATACTAGCTAGGTAGTTCTCAGACATGACCTTGTACTTCTTGCTGCTCCGAATTTCTCGTTTGTCTTTATACCATGAAATCTGGAACGGAGGAGTGCCCTGAAGCTCACATTCCAAGTGAATATCAGACCCTTTCAAGGTCTGGACTGGATGGGGCTTCTTGGTAAAAAAGGGGGGTGCTGGAAAAAAAAAGGGAGGTTAAACTTTGTGTTATTTGAGCAAAGAAGATTAAAGAGGACAGACTATTCAAGTAGCTGTTCTGATGCTGAACAGCAAAGACAAACCATAAATAAGAGAGATCTCCCACAGCACAACAGGCAAGAGATTCGCCACCTATTTAGACAGGTTTTGGCTTCCCTGACTAAAGAAGTTTCACAAAGGACAACTCGTACAGACAGGACGATAATTCTGACCTTTTACTTTCAGTGTGGTGCTGGTGCTTGCACTACCTGCCGGATTCTGAGCTTCGCAAGTGTAGTCACCGCTGTCTTCAACACTGAGGTTGTGCATTTCAATGACTGCCACCAAATCCACAAAAGACATTCTGTATTTTTCACTGGGATGGATCTCAGTTTCACCTTTGTACCAGGTGACTTTGATTTCTGGAGATCCGCCTATTTTGCATTCATACTTAGTGGAATCATGCTGTTTCACAAGTCTCGAGGAGTCTAGTTTCTTAATAAACCTTGGTGGTTCTGGAAAGTCAAAAAGGGGAGACGATGCTTTAAACAGCAATGATTCTTTCAATAAGCAGGGGAATATGTAATAGAAAAATGTAAGCTTTGGGGACTTAAGCAAATATTCTAATTTTGCAATTGCTATGAAATTTTTGTAGATGCTTTTTGGTTAGTCCAATATCTAGATCAGACAGAAAACAAGCTATCTGCATTTCAGGTAGTTTCTCCTCACTTTATGGTCCCACTCTACTTCTATGTCTGCATATTCAGTATAGATCAGTTGACATACGTGGTTTTCTTTAAGTAATATCCTCTTGCAATATGTGACTAATCAAAATGTCTTATGGAAGTGCAAGGATCCAAACCCTTCAGCCAAGAAATATTAAGAGCATTGATGCTGAGCATTATAGCAACTGCTTTATATCTTAACATGTCATTAACTACTGATATAGTCAATAAATATATCTGTATTATAACCCTTCACACATTTATTGCAAAGACAAACATAAAGGTGCATATAAGAAATAAAAGTCGAGGAGCTTAGGTAGCAAACAAAGGAGGTTAAAAATAATCATCCTGGGAGGAATTATGAGATGGCTGGTATTACGGAAATTGGTGTTAAACGTCCTGGGACTGAAGGGTTACATTTTGTTCTGTAAGGAGAGAAACAAGTGGAGGTTTGACACTTTTCATCAAAAGTACCATACAGATGATTCAGGAACACAAGCCTGAATGTTCATACATCAAAGATATAACTAGTAAAACCAAGAGGTGGTAATGTGGGCACAGCAAACAAATCTCTCTGCAAAACAGGATGCAGTGCCTCACTGTGCATCTGTCTGTAAAGTGTAGGAAGACTATCTGTTTACCAGTGGGTTACTTGAACCTGTGCGACATTTGCAGAATATCCTGTGTTGTTAGTAACAAAACTTCCTTAGAGTTTCTAAAAATAGAAGTGGAGGCTTGTTAATACAAGGACTCTTGGAACCTTTAGCAATTTACAATCAGATTTCACTTTGACAAAGAGTTGATTATTTAGCTGCATAATAAAAGTTGCTGAGTAGTCATTCCTTTCCAAAAATGAGGATATACAAGTTAGTAAGGTATATACATAGAATGTAAAGCAGTTTCTAGAACCTAAACTAATTGCTAAAACTACAGATTGGGGGCACTAGATTTTAATGTGGGAAAGTTAATAAAAACTGGGAGATTTTCAAGTTGAATTGAACAAAAGATCTTAATTCTACAAGTAAAAGGCTGTGTATCATTGAAGTGAGATAGCATCTCTCAAACACATGCAAATCAATGCACACCAAAAGTTTGCCCTTCAAAGTTCTGTAGAAACTGGCTGACAAACAGTGAATATCATTAATTTTAGAGCCCTGGGGAAATGTTACCAATTCTAAAGACTGAAGTGAGCTCCAATTTAGGTTCAGGATCAAAAAGGAAAATAATATTACTGGGGAAAAAAAAATAAAAATGACAGGATTTTATGAACAAAGATCTGAAGAGTAAGAAAACAAATCATATCAGTTGCTATAATTTTCTGAATGGTAACTCTGATCAAATAAACCTATCAGTAATGTCATCATTAATAACAAACAGAATTGTGATTCTGGTAAAAGCAGGATTTAAATCTCTTAAAGAGGTTAGATTTCTTACTGCAATCTATCAATGTTTTGTGTAAGTCAACCTACATAACAACTGGATCCCTACTTGCCACTGAATCCATGGGTAATTCAGTCTACCACACTCTTCCCACCCCATCAAGAAAAATCCCTATCGCTAGAATATACTCTGTACACTATAATTCATTTGACAAGCAATTACTATAAAATCTTGCTAGTGCTGGTTCAGTTTTAAGTGTTGTTTGTCTTAGAGAGTAGACGTCATAGCATGTACATAGTATTGTGTTTTGTTTTTTCCCCAAAAAATCATAGAGGGAAGAAAACAAAAGCACTAAACCAACAGGGACATTTGAACTCATACATAATCTGAGTATTTTATATTTGTTCTTTTATAAAACCAATAAGAATGAGATATCTCAAACAGCTATAAATAAATCCAATGTTCCCATCCACATTCAGGAAATTACACTACTATACAAGTGTCACTTGTACCAAGACATCCTGATGCGGTCATAAATTTAGATCATAGAAGTGTATAAGATCCACACACTATGTGGAGAAAAAAAGCATTAGCATAATGGATATTTGTCACCAAGTCTCCCCACAGAAACTCTGAATTTTCTGTCTAGAACATCAGTTTTCAATGTTTTCAGTAAAACTGCTTGCAGGAGCTGCATAATCAGTAAAAATACACTTAAGTCTCCTAAGTGAAACGATTTTCTTGCAGTTATCATTAACTCCCCTGGAAAACTTGGTGAATGTCACCGCTAGAGAAAGACTTTAAGGAAGATGAATTTTTCCGGCCGACAGGGCCATTCATATAGGCATAAGAACATTTCAACAGAAGAATCCCTTTGGTAAGACAAATCGCACACTATATCAGAAGAGAAGATTAGTAAGAATTTAAGAATTACAATAATATTTAAATGAAATAAGACATCTCCGTGTAGCATCTTGTAAAAGTTGTTAGTTTCACACATGTCTGCACTCAGGATTTTGTTTTCCAGGTGTCTGCCTTGCAAAGAAAAACCTCATGAACACTAAAGCTCACAGCAATACCTTGTACAGTCAGCTGAGCTGTGCATGCATCCTTTCCAACACTGTTGCTGGCAGTACATGTGTAGAGTCCAGCGTCCCCTTTACCAACTTTTAGGACTGTCAAGCTCGCTGTGTTTTCCACCAGCGTCATCTTGTAGTTGCCACCTGGGCGGATCTCTCTGTTGTCTCTTGTCCAAGTAATCCTCAAGGGAGCAGAGCCAGTCACGTGGCACTTAAAGATTGCACTTTCCCCTCGTGCAACATCAATAGATACTGGCTTGATGTCAAAGAAGGGAGGTTGTAGATGTTCTGCAAAGAGGGAAGTATGACAGAGCTCACCACCAGGCCTTCCGTACCACACACCTCACCATGCTATGTCCATACTCCTTGGCCACAGTACAATGGGTAGAGCAAGGGAAAGGGTGAAGAAATAAAAATGCAAAGACATACAAAAGATTTTTTTTTCAGTGTGAGCTACAAACCTGTGAGAAGAAGTTTCGCGCTGGAAGATGCAGTCCCCAGAGCATTTTGGGCTGAGCAAGTATATTGGCCACAGGAAGACATACTAGTTTGCAAGATCTGGAGAGTTGCAACATTATTTAAGAAGGCTGATTGCATGTTATCACTGTCACTTAAGAGAATCCCATCCTTGTACCAAGACACTTGGATAGGCTCTGAGCCATTTATGCGGCAATCAAATGTCACTGGGGCACCAACAACCTCCTGAATATCTTTCAGTTTCCTGGCAAATGTAGGAGGAAGTTGACGTTCTGCAAAACAATAATAATCACCACTATAAGTAGGAAGCTACCCCATCAATCTAGAATTAATTAACCCTGAAATTTATAAGAACCCCCTTCTGTATATACCAAAGAGTTCCTACAAACTACTGAGGAAAGAGCGGCCTTAGGCCCATC
>NW_009692720.1:31313-45475 GCF_000703405.1 Apaloderma vittatum
TAACAACAAGCAAAGCTGTGGAGGTGGCGAAGCCAACACTGTTTTCTGCTTTGCAGATATATTCTCCAATGTCACTGTCCTCCACAGTAGAGAATGCCAGCGTTGCCACATTATTCTTGAAGTGCATTTTGTAAGCCTGTGTCGATCTGAGCTTGGTGTCATCTTTGTACCAGGACACCTTGAGTTCTGGTGCACCACCGATCTGGCATTTTAAGATCAAAGGCTCACCAATCTTCACCTCCACACGGTCCAGGTGAGTGATAAAATAAGGTGGTTCTAGGGAAGGAGAGAGCATGGTGAGCCGAGGCAGAGCATCACTGGGGTGCCTTAGGGGGACCAGAAGTGATGCGTACCTAAGATGGATACAAGGCTGTGGCAAACATCCCCACCCGCCTCATTTGCCACCTCACAGGTGTATTCGCCTTCATCGCTCTTGGTGCTGTTAAAGATTTCAAGAATGCCAGATTTGTCGGTAGTTGTAACACTGCAGCGTGGAGACTGAGCAATGGGCACGCCGTTTCTTTTCCAGGTGACAGAGACGGGAGGGGTGCCTATGTAGCTGCTTTCCAGCACAATAGACTTCCCCTGCTCCACACTGAAATCACTTAATTTCTTCACAAAGGCTGCAGGTTCTGTGGGGAGGCACATATCAATAGTGAGAGGGACAGAAATGGCAGGGCTGCAGGCAGAGCGTGAAGGGAGATACCTGTGTGTGCACGCACGCACATGCACACACACACACACAAACACACCTTTCACAAAGAGTTGGGTTGTGCATGAGGCACTGCCAGCATCATTTGTAACCACGCAAGCATAGTCCCCGCTGTTGTTTGGCTCCACATTGTACAGTTGCAGCTGTGCCACAAACTCATCCAGAGAGATGGAACAGTTGCTGTCAGGCACCAGCTCTCTGATGCCTCGGAACCAGGTCACTTTGAAGGGAGTACTGCCCTTGATGTAGCTGATGAATGTCACATTTGATCCAGGCAAAACTTCCTGGGGATCGGGTGTCTTCACAAAAGAAGGTGGTTCTAAGGATCATGCAAAGAAGTGAAGAGGCAGAAAGATATTAATAGGAGAGTCTCTGTGGTGGAGGAAAACTGCAGCAGGTTTCAGACAATAAAAAAGAGAGAGAGGAAGAAAACAGAAAAACACTGTGAAAAAGAAAACATGGGAAAACAGAAGGAAGGAAGAGAAGAGGCAAGAAAAATTTTGTTGCGGGGGTTGTTGTTTCCTTCAACTGACCTTGTACAGTCAAGAAGGCACTGCATTCATCAGATCCAGCCACATTGGCTGCCACACAAGTGTATGGCCCTGTATCTGTGACAGCCAGGGCATTCAGCTTCAAAGCACAAACATTATCCAAGAATGAGATTTCGTATTTTTCTCCACTAGTAATTTCATTCCCATCCTGGAACCAGGACACAGATATGGGGGGCGTGCCAGACACTTTGCACTCCAGAAGCACTGATGATCCCAGCACCCCATTTGTTTCCTTTAGTTTTCTTGAGAATGAGGGAGGAACAAGACGATCTAAGGAGGACAAGACACAAGAATAGGAAGAAAGGTGTCGGGCTTTTAGTTTGTTTGGTTTTTTTTCATTAGAAAGAAAAGGGGGGAAAAATGTTTCCTTTAAAGACAAGTGCGAACAACAAAGACATAGAGCTGACCTGAAACATCAACAGAAGAAGTGCAGCTGCTGTCCCCCACCTCATTGTGCACCTCAAAAGTATACAAGCCCCTGTCTCCCCTGTCTGCAGAAAAAACTTTCAATGTGGATATATTGTTGAAAAAGCTAATTTGGTATTTGCGGTCGCTCTTTAGTTCTCTGCCATCTTTGTACCACTTGGTGATAAGTTCAGGTGTTCCTCCTACTTTGCACTCCAAAGTAAAATGATTGCCAGCCATTACTGTGATCGGCTCCATCTTCTCTAAGATGACTGCTGGTTCTGAAATAGGAAGGAAGGGGTCAGTGTGTCACCAGGAAATCTACCCACAAACCAGCGAGCACAGGATATAAGCAGAAAAAAAAATGCCACTAGAGACAACTGTGCAAGTGGTAAGATAAAGTACCTGTGAAGCAGGCTATACCCACCTAGGACTTGTAAAAAGGCAGAGCACTCCCGCATACCAGCATCATTTTTGATCTGGCAGATGTACTTCCCAACATCAGCTCCCTCTGCACAGGCAATCTCAAGAGTTGCAACGTTGTCCATAAACCACATTTGGACATTTTCGCTCTCCCTAATAACTTCACCCTTATCCTTGAGCCAGACAACAGAAATTGGTGGGGATCCCTCCACCACTGCCTGTAGGGCTGTTGGTTCCCCGATGAAGATTGCAGTGTCACTAAGCTTCTTGGCAAAGCGTGGGGGTTCTGATGGCAAAAACAAGGAGGCAGAGGAGGATTAATAATGCATGCCTGCTTGGAAGAGGGATATACAGGAGATAAGAAAAAGAAGGTGGCGATGCTGTTGATCCTCTAGCATACAAACCTTTGAATTTCACCGGGCAGGTGCAAGTGTCGCTTCCCACCTCATTCATAGCTTTGCACTGATATTCTCCAGTATCTTGAGATTCCAGATTGAGAATATGAAGACTGGCAACGGAGTGCTTTGCTGTCACCTTGAACTTCTTGCTGCTCCTGACCTGCCTCCGGTCCTTGAACCAAGCCACCTCAAAGGGTGGAGTCCCTGCTATCTCACACTGAAGGATAACATCTGAGCCTTTAAGTGTGTCCACAGGGCTTGGCACTTTGCTAAAAACAGGTGGTTCTATAAAAAAGAATCACATCATAACGTGTGAGCCTACATCCCCGGGTGGGTTTCTGGATAGTAGCAAAAGTCAACATATTCAGGAAGGGAGCCTACACTTATTCTTATTCTACACTTATGTAAACCCATATTTAGCTTCCAAATATGTAGCCTCAGTTCTAAAAAATGCTGTGCTCTCAGCATCTCCCAGCAAGCCATCCCAGCACTCAGAGTCCCAAGGGCAGAAAATGTGACACTTCTTGCACCTGTTTGGAGTCAGTGCTCAGTGCTCATCCCCAAAAGCCTCTCTCCCCTCTTTCCAGGGCCACATTCCATCTTTCTCCACCTCTTTCCAGACATGAAAGCTACCATCAGCGAGGCTCTGCAACACAGCCTCCCCTTCCATCTCACATTTCAAAAAAACTGCTAGGATCATTATGTATAAAGAAGAGGCAGAGGGATCGCTGTAAAGTATGCCCAGCTCCCTCACCATGGCTGGTGTTCCAGCTAGTCCACGTTTCCCTTGTGATCTGACAACCTTGCCTTACTCAGCTTACAGTTGACTTAAATGGGGAGACAAGAATGGCTGTGCAGTGCTGAACACCCACCACTACCCTCCCGCCTGGTCTCTGCTGCTTAAACACAGAAGTATTTGAGTGTGAGGGCAGCTGGAGAGACATTACCCTAGCAGCCACCAACTGACACAGCAGCAGCTCCCTGTCCAGGGGGATCTGCGGCTGCGAATGGGCCTGGAAGCCAGGGATTCTGGTGGTCTGTGGAGCCATGCTGCTAACCTTTCACTGAGACTGAAGTGCTGCAGCTGGCTGTGCCAGCAGAGTTATGGGCTTCACATATGTAATCGCCGGCATCTTCAGTGTTGGCACCCAAGATGGTTAACATCGCCACAGAGTCTACAAAGGACATGTGGAGCCTGTCGCTTGCCTGGAGTGCCTGATCATTTTTGTACCACACAATTCTGATCTCTGGTGTGCCACTGATTTTACATTCAAGTTGAACTGTGTCGCCATGCTTCACAAACCGCAAAGCTTCAGGCTTCTTGATGAACTTGGGAGGTTCTGCGGAACAGAATAAGCATGTATAGAGTGACAGTATACCTGTTTACCACATGAAATCTAGGGTGCTGAGGAAGAGTTTTGAAGATCACAAGAGTGTTGGGGCACAACAAACTAAGCTTGCTACAGCAGTTGGCTGTATACCCAACCAGTGTTTCCTCTCAAAGAAAGATGCAAGATGCAGAAAAGAAGGCAAAGACAACAACAACAAAATTATGTTCTGCCAACTCTGGACCCTGCTGCATCAGACAGCTGGAACTGTAAAAGAGACATGACAAACAATTGCTGCACCCAAGGGAAATCTTACTGTTACCTTTGAAGCGCAAAAATATCCCCAGGCCAGCATAAAAGATTTCACAAGTCTTTACACGCAGGAGCAGCAAAAACACGGTAAGAATTGTTTAACTTCCTTACATATCTTTAAACCATATTTCTGCATGAAGAACTTAACTGATTCATAGTCTAGATTAAATCAATGATTCAAAACTCCAGTAAAAATCTTCAGCAAATTTGAAAGAGTCACCAATGCTAGCCTACAAATGCGAGGCAACTGTATTTCCTGTATCACCGTTTTCTATACAGTAATTGCTATGTGTGAATACCACTGTGAATGTAGTTTAAGCACTAACGAAAAAGTAAAAAGCAAGATGAGTGCAATTCTCCATCCAAATGGCTTCACCAGGGGACCTTTACCCTCAGAGATTTTGCAGGCACTCAAAGCTTTTAATGTCATGCAGTATGATAGGTCACCACATGGTATATATCTGCTTTTTGTAACAGTACTTTATATTTCCAAATAGGAAGGGTGGAAGATGAGACTCAGTAACAAAGAGGGCTCTTTACCCCCCAAAAACCCAACAACTTAATCTTAATACCTTTGACACTGAGTTGGGCTGAGCAAAAGTCTTTCCCAGCTTCATTACTAGCTTGGCAAGTATATTGGCCAGAGTCTCCTTTGCCCACTCTGAGCACCCGAAGATGCGCTGTGTTGCCTGTAAATGTAATATTGAAGTTTCCTCCAGTTCGGATCTCCCGACCATCCTTGGACCAGGTGATGTGTATTGGCTGGGCTCCAGTAACATGGCATTCAAAGTCAGCACTTTCTCCAAAAGGCACATCAATAGATTCTGGTTTGATGTCAAAGATAGGTGCTTGCTTGGGTTCTAGAAACACAAGAAAAGTGTGTAATACTCATATCTCATGCAAAAGCTCATTCGACACATAGATATCATCACATGCATGAAATAGGAAGGAGAAGCCTGTGAGCCAGGCAAGAGTTTTGTAAGCCCACACACCTGCCACTGTGAGCCTAGCACTTGAGGTGGCAGTGCCCACAGCATTGGCGGCTGTGCAGGAGTACTGCCCGGTATGATTCATCTCGGTTCTCGTCAGTTGCAGCACTGCAACATTATCTACAAAGGATGTGTGCATATTGTGGTCAAAAAAAATCTTTATGCCAAGTCACAGTAATGGGTTCTGAGCCATTGACTCGACACATAAATTTAAGGGGTAAACCAACAGGGTGCTCCATGTCCTTTAACTTTCTTGCAAAGGAAGGTGGTCGCTTGCGCTCTAGAAGAAAGTAAGTACAGGATGAATACGGCCCAGGAAACACTTTTTTATAGTTTTGCAAGAGAAAAAGAATTTATAACAAGCAATTATAAAATTATCACCTTGAACTGTTAAGAGAGCCTTTGTAGATGCAGTTCCTACACTGTTTTCTGCCTTGCAGATATATTCTCCACTGTCATTAATAACCACTTTGTTGAAAATAAGTGTAGCAACGTTGTCTTTAAAGAACACTTTGTACTCAGGAGTAGACCTGAGTTTTGTGTCACCTTTGTACCAAGACACAGTGATTTCTGGTGTTCCAGCAACGCGACATTGCAATGTTGTATAATCCCCAACTGATACCTCAAGAGGTTCCAGATGTGCAACAAAATAGGGAGGTTCTGAAAAAGAGAAGCAATTAGACAGGCTTATTATAGTGCCTTGGAAAAGCATACACTGAAAGAACACGCAAGAAATAGAAGCAAAGGGAGCACACACCTAGGGTAGAAACTACAGCCTCACAAACATCTCTTCCTGCCTCATTTTCAACATGACAGGTGTATTCTCCTGCATCTTCTTTTGTGCTGTCAAGTATTTCCAGGATGCAGGATTTCTCTGTGGTGGTGATGCTACACTTCTGAGACTGAGTGATGGTGTGGCCATTCTTCTTCCATGTCACAGAGATGGGCAAGGTGCCTGTGTAAGTGCCCTCCAGGATGATGGGCTTGCCAGGCTCCACATGTTGATCACTCAGTTTCTTCACAAAGACAGCTGGCTCTAATGAAGGGTAAGAAGTCGCAAATATTGAGAACAATAGGACAAACGGAGGAAAGGAAACAATAAGGCAATTAGAGAGACGCAATCTTTACAAACCTTTTACTGTAAGATGTGTTGTACAATTTGCCCTGCCGGCATCATTAGTCACTAGACAAGTGTACTCTCCACTTTGAAGAGGAGTTACATCAAATAACTCAAGCTCCACCATGGAGTCCTCCAAGTAGATATTGCATTTGTCTCCTGGCACAAGCTCATTGGCCCCTCTAAACCAGTTCACCTTAAAAGGAGGAGTTCCTCTGATAACGCATGTAAAAGTGATGCTTGTGCCTGGCAAAACATCCAGAGGCTCTGGAGTCCTCTCAAAAGAAGGTGGTTCTAAGTACGGAAGAGAAAAAGAGATAAGACAGGTTGCTACGGCATTTCCACACACCTATTGAAGATAAAGAGCAAAATCTTTATATTCCAGTCAGTAATTTTCTCCAAATATTTTTACAAAAGAATACAGGCAATTTCAAGAGAGAAAGAGAAAAGAATAGCTCAGAGATCTTCCTGACCATCATATACTGACCTTGTACGGTCAACACAGCACTGCATTCATCTGAACCAGCTACATTGGTAGCTGTGCAGGTGTAAGTTCCAGTATCTGAGTCACTCAGTGAGTTCACTTCTAAAATACACAGGTTATCTGAAAAGGAGATTTGATGTTTTTCCCCACTGACTAACTTAAGTCCATTTCGAAACCAGGCAATAGAAATAGGAGGCGAACCCGACACTTTGCATTCCAACAATGCTGAGGAACCCAGGACACAAGGGGTTTCCTTTAGTTTCCTTGTGAAAGAAGGAGGAATTATACGATCTGCATAAGAAAACATAATAAATCCATGGTTAGAAAGAAAAAGAGGGAAGGAATGGAAGAAAAGAAAGAGAACATGACTGAATAAAAGTTTGTATAAAAGATAGAAGACAAGCTGCCCAACCAACCTAAAACATCAACTGATGCTGTGCAACTGCTTTTCCCCACATCATTCTGCACTGCAAAAGTGTACAATCCACCATCTTCCTTTTCTGCATCCATAATTTTAAGTGTAGATACTTTATTGAGGAAGGTAATCCTGTATTTTTGGCTGCTGGTGAGTTCCTTGCCATCCTTGAACCACCCAGTGGAAAGCTCTGGTGTTCCTGCCACTTTGCACTCCAAAGTACAAGCGTCTCCTATAGTAACTTTCATTGGCTCTGCTTTCTCTACAATGACTGCAGGCTCTGGAAGGAGAGATGGGTTACATGTACAGTGAAAATAGGATTTGATTACTACTAGATAAAAGTATTATAGCACTATAAGATGGGGCTTACAGACAAAGGATTTCTCAGTTTGTTGGGCTGGTGACTTTTCTCAGCTCTGTTTTTTCAGGGGCTTAAGAAAAACACACAGCTGACCCTATATAGCCAAGTTCCTAACTTTAAAAATATCTTCTATGAACCTGTACTTTTTACCAACCTAGAATAGTTAAGGTAGCCATGCACTCGCGACTCCCAGCATCATTTCTGATCTGACAGGTGTATTTTCCAGCATTGCTCGTCTCTGTGCGCAAAAGTTGTAAAGTTGCAATGTTTTCCATAAATGTGATCTTCGTGTTTTCACTTTCTCTAATGATTTCCTCTTTATCTTTAAGCCACTGCACAGAAATTGGCTGGGAGCCCTCCACTCTTGCTTGCAACTCCACTGGTTCACCAACCACAACAGTTATGCTGTTTATTTTAGTCAAGAATTTTGGTGGTTCTGAAGAAAAAACATGCAGTTATAACAAATACTCACAGTGTCTACATAAAGAGGAGCAACACAGTGCCATCAGGAGCACTGCAGAAGGTACACATGCCAATACTTTACCTTTCAGCTTCACAGTGCAAGAACAAGTGTCACTTCCTACGTCGTTTTGTGCTTTGCACTGATATTCACCAACATCTGCAGCTTCAACATTAAGAATGCGAACACTTGTATGGTAATTTTTGGCTGTAACCTTATACTTCTTACTACTGCGGATTTGTCTCCTGTCTTTGTACCAGGTAATATCAAATGGTGGTGTTCCTGAAATCTCACATTCCAGGCTAACCTCAGTTCCTTTGAGCATGTCTACTGGAGAAGGCTTCCTGCTAAAGACAGGAGGTTCTAAGAAGGGAAGAAAGGGACATTTTTAGAAAGGAGTCTGGAGCCATTTGAACAACAAGCAGTTTACTGATACCAGCTTCTATGCAATGAGACTGCTGAGAAAATCAACAGAATGGACAAGGACTTTCTCCATTTTCTGGGCATATTATGAAATGATCTTGCAGTTGTCAGCACTCATAGCTCTCAGCTCCTCTATAGAGAAGGCAAATGGAGGGGCGACCCTTCACAGAGAGGGTACAGGCCTCATTTAGCTGGTAGTAATCTCAAATATGGCGTGTAAAATTGACACAGATCCATCTGGGTCTCATTTTTCTTCATAATTCACCACTTTGATATAGCAGTTCCCACTATGATCTGTCTTCGATGCTGACAGTCATAATAAATGGAGCATGCCTAGCTTAGGATACATTTGCATTAATCATCTCTTATTCAGGTGCTAGGAGAGAGGAGTGAGAAGGCGTTAAGAAACAGATATAACATGTAGAAAAAAGTCCTGAAATAAGAAATTAATCTCTTCCTGGGGATTTCCGAAGGATAAAACCATCAGGGAAATATAGGATGTAGTCAGAGAACAAGAGGACAGCTAACCTTTCACTGTGACTTTGGTGCTACAGCTGGCCTTGCCGGCAGGGTTGTGAGCTTCACAGATGTAGTCACCGCTCTCATCAGTACTGAGATGATTCATTTCAAGCACAGCCACAGAGTCAATGAATGATGTCCGGAATTTTTCACTGGCAACAATTTCATGGTCATTTCTGAACCACACTACTTTCATCTCTGGAGATCCACTTACTTTGCATTCAAGCCGGGCTGAGTCACCCTGCTTGACTACTTTTGCTGCCTCTAGCTTCTTAGTAAACTTGGGTGGTTCTAAAAAAATCAGAGAAGTGAGGTTAGGAAGATCTAAATTAATACTGGAAATAAAAGAGGAGGGAAAAGAGCCAAACAACTGACGGTTTGCAAACACTGGGTAGGCAATTCGCTTGACAAGGTATCAAAGACCACTGAGGTGGGCTTGGGAAAAAAGAAAGAAAAAAATAGACAACAAGACTGCAACACAACAAGAAAGAGTGCACACCTGTTACCATCAATGCTGTAGTGCAAGAGTCACTGCCCACATCATTTGAAATGTGGCAAGTGTAGGGCCCACTCCTAGAAGTATCCACCGAATAGAGGGTTAAGAACGCAGTTGACCCTTCAATCCCAATGAAACAAGTTGGACCAGATACAAGTTCTAAGTCTTCTTTGAACCATTTTACTGTAAAGGGTGGTGTTCCTTTTAGTGTGGCTTTAAACTCCACTGTAGTATCTGGGATGGCTTGCTGCCTTTCAGGTTTTACTAAGAAGCTTGGTGGCTCTGCAGTTTTCAAGAAAAAGAAATATCCATTTACATCAGAAATGTCTAAGAATGAAGAAGATTAGTAAGGTAAGCATGTCGACCAAATTTTCAGCATTAATATTAAGAGATATAAGAGTGTTAGCATAAGATTTAAGGTGTTTTCCTGACATCTATCACAAGCAAGAAGTAGTAAAAAGAGTTTCAAACCTTTCACAGTCAAGACGGCACTGCAAGAATCATTCCCAGCAACATTAGAGACACTGCATGTGTAATTAGCACTGTCTGTCAGCTCAAGATTAGCAATCTCGAGTGACATGGTGTTCTCACAGCACAGGCTTCTATATTTTGCACTGTCAATTATCTCTTTTCCATCTTTAAACCATTTTGCCACAATGGGGAGTGACCCAGAGACTTTGCATTCCATTTGGATAGAAGAACCCACAACGGCATCCTTTTTGGTTAGCTTTTTGATAAATACAGGAGGAATTGATTGATCTGCCAAACACAAAAAAATGGCAAAAACACACTGATTACCTTTTTTGCCTACCTTTCAGAGACATTATTATTTTTTCATTCTCTCCCTGTGGGACTAACAAATTTCCCAAATGAAAATACAAACCTAGCACAGTCAGAACAGCTTCACAGGTGCTACTTCCAAAGTTGTTTTCAACCTTAAAACTGTATGTACCGCTGTCCTCCTTTGATACAGGTTCAATCCTGAAACTGGCTACATTGTTTTCAAAGCTCATGGTGTAGTATCTGCTGGGCAGAAGCTGTCTGCCATCTTTGCACCATTTTATTCGGAGCTCTGGTGTCCCAGCCACGGTACACTCCAAAGTCACAGGGTCTCTTTCAGTGACTTTAAGTGATTTAGCCTTTTCTATGATCTGCGCAGGCTCTGAAGTGTATAAAAACGGCAGTTAGCTACACAGACAGGGAACTGCCTTTCCAAGCACTCATCAGAGATGAGCGTGAAGAGTCACACCTTGTACACACCTTGTACAAAAAGCAAAGCAAAGCACTTCTCCATGCCGGACTCGTTCTTTGCCTGGCAGGTGTATCTCCCTCTGTGGCTGAGGTCAATATTGGTAAGTTCCAGCATAGCCACGTTGTTCTCGAAGGTGATACGGTGGTGCTCATCATCCTCTAGTATTTTCTCATCTTTGATCCATGACACAGATAAGGGTTGAGCACCTGCCACAACGCACTGGAAGAATGCAGTACCCTTCAAAATGCTAGTGACGTTCTCCAGCTTCTTGACAAAGGATGGTGGTTCTATGGCACGAGATTTTGTTTGTTGTTTGGAAGAGAAGTCATGGAAAGGGAAGAGGGGAAAGACATCATATAAAATCATCCTTCTCACTGCATTTTATCTAGGGGATGTAATGTTTGGGGCATGCTTCCTAGAGGACTGACCTTTCAAGCTGAGCCTTGTGCTGCAAGAACAGCTCCCACCTTCATTTGATATAATACACTGATATTCACCAACATCCGAGACATCACAGTTAGTCACATTAAGAGTAAATACTGATTCTTTGGTGGAGATGGCATATTTCTTGCTGCTGAACATCTCCTTATTGTTCTTCAGCCACTTCACCTCAAATGGAGGAGTACCAGTCACCTCACACTCAAGTGTGGCCTCCAAACCCTTCACTACCTTGGTGGGACTCAACTCTCGAACAAACGTTGGAGGCTCTACAAAGAGGAATGAGGGGAAAGTAGATAGTAACATTGAATGGTTTTGAGGGGAGAAGAACTCTCCCCTACTTCATCATGCCAGCTGTCTCATCTGGATGATAACAAGATGTTCAAAACTGACCTTTTACTTTCAGCTCAACGCTGCAGCTCTCACTCCCTGCATCATTGTGGGCTTCACAAACATAAACCCCACTATCCAACACTCTGGCTTGAGTTACTTTCAAAGTGGCTAAACCATCTATGAAGGACATGCCATATTTAGCTTGGTCAGTCACTTCATTCCCATCCAGGTACCATGTGACGTGGATCTCTGGTGTGCCAACCACCTGGCACTCAAAAGTGGTGGACTGTCCTTCACGCAAAGCTACTACAGAAGTTGGCATCTGAATAAATCTGGGGGGCTCTAGAAGACAGACAAAAAAAGGTGAGGCTTTATAATATTCAAGGTGGTTTAAAGAAATACAAGAGTTTGCTATCCAGTCCCCCCTCAAATTGCACAGAAACATAAGAACCACAAAGATGAGAACAACATTGGGTTGCCCACCTTTTACAAACAAAGCTGCTTTGCAAGTTGCAGTCCCCACATCATTGCTTATCTGACAAGTGTAGTTCCCCGAGTCAGATGTCCTAGCTGAGAAGAGTTCCAGAACACTAGATGTGTCGTCCTTCCAGACAGATCGATTGGCTCCAGAGAGGAGCTCCTGACTATCTTTAAACCACTTTATCTGCAGAGGAGTAGAGCCTTTCACCAGTGCTTTGAACTGAACCCTAGCATTGGGCACAACCTCTTGGGACTGAGGTTTTTCCACAAAATATGGTGGTTCTACAACATGTAAAAAAGAAGAAAGAGGGTTAGTCTGAAACCGGGTAAATGTCTCAAAATTATGAATGAGATCTAACTCAAGACAAAGAAGGAGCTCCAACCTTTGACTGTTAGAAGTCCACTGCATTGGTTGCTTCCCGCCTTGTTGGTTGCTTCACAGGTGTAAGAGCCACTGTCTGTGCCTTCGAGCTTATTGATTTCCAGAAATGCAGTATTATCATGGAAAGAGTATTTGTGCTTTTCACTTGCTGTTATTTCTTGGCCATCCTTGTACCACTGGATAGTTATAGGATGTGAACCAGACACTATGCATTCCAGGTGGACAAAAGACCCCTTAATGCTGTCCATTTTCTTGAGTTTTTTGGTGAATTTAGGTGGTATAATGAGATCTATCCAAGACAGAGTAAAAGGACAAAGTACGAAATTCAACCTCGATTGTGGCAGAAGTCATCTCAGGAGAAAAGATTTTGTATGCCAAAACAGTGATAAAAGAGAGCCCATACACACCTAGGACGTCAATGCTGGCAGAACAGCTACTGCTCCCAACATCATTGTGAACCTCAAAAATGTATTCCCCACTATCTTTCTTTTCTGCATGAAGCACCTTCAGGACTGAGACAGTATCCGTAATGCTGATCTTATATTTTGGGCCTAACGTTAGTTCCTTGCCATCTTTGAACCATTTGGCCGTAATAGGCTTTGTTCCCGAAAATTTACACTGCAAGGTTGCTGGGTCTCCCTCGGTCACATCTATTGACACGGCCTTGTCCACAATTGTAGCAGGTTCTGTTGTAGACAAGGAGATAGAGTGTTAAGGGCATCTGTAAAAAACACAAGGGAACCATCTGAGATCGCTGTAATTCCTCAGCGTAGGACCAACCTTTGACAGTCAGCAGAGCAGAACACCTCTGAATTCCTGCCTCATTTTTGGCCTGACAGAAATATTTCCCATCGTGTTTCAGTTCAATGGACCTCACCAGAAGAGTGGCAACATTGTTCACAAAGGTCATTTTGATATTGTTGTCTTCAATCACTTCATCATTGTCCTTCAGCCAGGACACAGTGATGGGCAAGGAGCCCTTAATAGCAGCCTGAAAGACAACTGTGCCCCCTCGAAGGGAACTAATGTTTTCTATCCTCTTCAAGAACTGTGGAGGCTCTGGCAGGAAGAAAGTGGCTATGTAAGTACGTGTCTAGTGCATGACAGTGTGGCATGGAAACCACACTGGGATAAGAGCATGCCACTGGCATTTTTCATCTTGCACTAACCTTTCAGTGTGACCTCCGAACTGCAGAGGCAGCTCCCAACATCATTTGTTACTCTGCACTGATACTTGCCAACATCTGAAGCATCAAACCTGAAAACATGGAGGCTAATCAAAGATTTCTCAATGCTTATTCTGTGCTTCTTACTGCTCCGCACGGGTTTATCATCCTTCACCCAAAATACTTCAAAGGGAGGTGTGCCAAGGACCTCACACTCCAAAATCACATCAGAATCCTTCAAGACTTCCATGGATTGAAACTCCTTGCTAAAATAAGGTGACTCTATGGTGCAAAAGAGAGAGTGTAGTTTGTATTAATTACACTTTTGAAGCTTGTAAAACTGTACTGAGTTTAAAGAAACAAACTGTGTGGCTGGATGTGACACACACCTTTGACTGTAACAACGCTACTGCAAATATCTTTTCCGGCATCATTTTTGGCCTCGCAGATGTATTCCCCACTGTCTTCAGTCTCAGCCTCCATAACGTGCAGTATTGCCAAGGATTTTGCAAAAGACATTCTGTATTTATCACTTTCTTTTAGCTCTCTATCATCCTTGAACCACGTGATTCTAATCTCAGGAGTACCAATGACTTCACAGGTCAGCTCAACATATCCACCTTTCTTTACCAGATAGGTTGGCTCTAGTTTCTCCTGGAAGGCAGCAGGTTCTGTGGATTTAATAAGAGTGTTCAGGACAAAGAAGGCTGGAAAGAGT
>NW_009692720.1:45506-101787 GCF_000703405.1 Apaloderma vittatum
GTCAGCCCAGCAGTTGAAAGTTTAAGGAAGAGTAAGAACGCAAACCTTTTACAAACAAGTTTGCACTGCATGTTACTGAGCCAGCTATGTTGGACACTTTGCAGGTGTATTTTCCTGAGTCCGCTGGCTTGACTGCGTAAAGTTCCAAGTAACTTGCTAATGCTTCTGTCATAATGTAGCAGGCTCCTCCTGTCACCAGTTCAGTATCACCTTTAAACCATTTCACCGTCAGTGGTGTTGTGCCTTTAAATGTGCCTTTGAAACGTACGGTTGATGCAGGCAGTACATCTTGGGACTCTGGTTCTACAGTGAAACTGGGTGGCTCTAGATTGCATTGAAAGGAAACAATTGACAAGAGTAAGATACGCGACTTGCACTTTGGGGAAGAAAAACATCACATGAAAGGTAAAACTCTGAGAAATGTGAAACAAACTGCCAAACCTTTTATAAACAAAGTGCTACTGCTCTCTTTGCTACCAGCAGAGTTTGTGGCTCTGCAAATGTAGACCCCAGCATCACTGGCATCCAGGTGTTTTATTTCCAAAGATGCAGAGCCTTCTGCAAAGTGTACTGTGTACTTGGCACTTGAAGTGATCTCAGTGTCCTGCTTAAACCAAGAGACGGTCATTGGAAGAGAGCCTGAAATTTTGCAGTCTAGGCGGCATGAGGAATTTATGATGCTGTCAATATTCTTCAGTGGTTTAGTAAAGAAAGGAGGGAGAGTGCGATCTGTTGAGAGTGGAAAAAAAATGGGAGAAACCAACACATGAGTGAAACAGCATGCAGTTCTGCTTCTGGCCATGCTGGACTCAGAGCAGAGCAGGAGGGTCCTTTGCAAGGAGTCAATACCAACCTAGGACAGTGAAGCTGGTAGTACAAGAGCTGATGCCCACATCATTGGATATCTCAAAGGTGTACTCGCCACTGTCCTGCATTTCAGTGGCATAAAACTTGAGCTGGGCAATGTTATTTTTAAAGCTGATCCTATATTTTTTGCTGGCAGGTAGTGGACTTCCATCTTTGAACCATTTGGTTTTTAGTTCTGGAGTGCCTGTGACAGTGTACTCCAAAACAGCTGGTTCCCCGGCTGTTACCTGGATCATTTCTGATTTTTCAATGATTTTGGCAGGTTCTACAACAGAATTAAACAACTAGTGTTAAGGACCAAATGAAATGGCTCTTCTGCTCAGGTTGGAGACAATGTAAGGCTCACAGCACTACTCCACTGACCTTTAACTGCTAGTTCACCAAAGCAGGATTGACTTCCTGCATCATTCTCAGCCACACAAGTGTATTTGCCACCAGAGTTCAACTGGACACCACTAATTTGCAGCGTTGCTAGACCATGTTCAAATGTCACTCTCACTTTGTTATCATCTTGAATAATGTCTTTGCCTTTCATCCACACCACAGAAATGGGCTCTGACCCTTTCACCACAGCCTGTAAGGTAACGCTATCTCCAGCCAGAGCTGTCACATTTTCGATTTTCTTAACAAAAGACGGTGGTTCTGGTTCAAAGAAAAGAGATAAGAAGAAATGCATATTGGCTACACATCGTCCCATGAAATCTGATTCTTAAAGACAGTTTTATGAGAGAGTATGTGCAGTACATGGCGTAATTCAGCTAAAGAGCAGGCAAGAAGAACTGCATTCCCCAGTTCGGAGCTAATCCATGGCCCTTTAAACTCAATATCCCCCAAATTCACAGGTTTGACGACAGAGAAGAGTTAAGACAGACATAGAATTTTAAGAGAAGATACCCTCCCTCCCCTCCCTCCCTAGCCACCCACAAACCCAAAGAAGAGACATTTTAAGAAATGAGTTCTTGCCAATCCTGTCAGTAAGTGGAGTTTTCTCTCTCCCACTGACCTTTCAAGACGTATGTTGCACTGCATATGCACTTCCCAACTTCATTAGCTATCACACACTCGTATTCACCAACATCTGCACTATTAAATGAAGACACCTCCAAAGAAATAATCGCTTTCTGAGAGGTCAATCTGTATTTTTTACTACTGCGAATCTGTTTCTTGTCTTTGTACCAGCTAATCTCAAATGGTCCAGTGCCAGCAACCTCACACTGAAGAATGGTGTTTGTTCCCTTCACTACTTCTGCTGGCTCAAGTGTTCGGATGAAAGATGGAGGCTCTATAAAAGCAGCAAGAAAGAATTAGTCAATCATGCCAAAAAAAAAAAAGGAAGGGAAGGGAAGTTTTTTCCCAAGAATGTGACTGGCAGCATCAAGAACAGACCTTTGACAACTACTTCAGTGGTGCAGCCATCACTTCCAACCTCATTTACAGCTTCACATGAGTAGCTCCCACTGTCATCAACTTTCACCTCCAAAATATCTAATACAGCCACAGAATTGACAAAGGACATCCTGTGGGTATTGCTTTCACGGATTTCCTTATTGTTCTTGAACCAAGTAACCTGGATTTCAGGAGAACCTTTGATTTTGCATTGAAGACGTGCAGAGTCGCCTGGGGTCAGTAAATAAGATGGGTCGACCTTCTTCACAAAGGATGGTGGTTCTAAAACGGGAAGGAAAGGGAAGAAAGGGGGAAAGTGGAAATAGAAAAAAGAAAAGAGAAAAAGGAAAGAACGCTGAAATATAAAGCTTTCAAAGATTGTTTCCAAGTGCAAGAACAAAATATGACTTCAGAAAAGGTCAGCATAATCTTTGCAGAGCCACAATTCTAGTTGTTTCTCTTGTGCCCTTTGTCCATTTCTCTGCATGCAGAAATTCTTGGATCTGGCTGGTGAAAAAAATATGGAAGCAACACATTGTGCATGGGAAGGCAGCAGATGAAACAAACAAGATGTGAATGGACCTGTTGGCAGGTCTAAGAAGAATTCACAGTGTGATTTCAGCCCAAAGAAGTCTTTTTGCCTGCAAAAGAAGAAACAAGGAAGCCAAGAAGAGCAAAAGTAAAGAGGGTGTAGGACTATCTTACCTCTGACTGTGACGCTGGCAGAAGAGGAGCTGCTGCCTGCTTCATTTGAGGCAGTGCACACATAATGACCTGAATCCTTCAGCTTAGCCAGAGGAATCTCAAGGGAGGCTATTTTGTCTTCAAAGTAAATCTTATAATCTTTGCCTGGTGGGATTTTGTTTCCATCCTTTGACCACCCTACTGTTACTTTCCTGTCTTCATCTACCTGGCATTCAAGACGTATTTTTTTATTGACTGCTGACTGTACTGACTGCAAAACTTTAATGAAGTGGGGCTTGTCTATAATGATCATTTCAGCCTGGCAAATGTCAGCCCCAAACTTGTTGGAAGCTTTGCAAGTGTAAATCCCTCTATCACTGGTGGTGAGAAGGGAAATTTCTAACACATGTTTATTTTCCACTTTGGAGATCTTGTGGTGGTCCGAAGGTGAAATGGTTGTGCCATCTTTCTGCCAGGTGACATCGATGACTGGAGTGCCCGAAACAGTACACAGGAACTTTGCACTTTTGCCCACAAAAGTAGTGATAGATTCAGGTCTGGTAAGAAACATTGGTGGAAATGCTTCTGCAAAACAAAGTGGTTCAATGTTATTGAGAGGTGAGGATCAGAGCTCATTCTCTTTGCCAGGAATAGAAAGCAAGAGGGGCCAGTTTGTCACTGGACCCTCTTAAGCAAAAGAAGTCAGTGGTGAAAGAGACAAGAGATGTTAAAGATTATTGAAACTTGGCTTTTAGTTTTGTACTTCTCAGGTCTGTATATTGCTCCAGAGATTGAAGGCATTTTGAATCTTCAGAGCAATGTACAAACTAAAGGAAAACAAACCAAAATCCAGAACTCCTTCCCCCAAGACTGACACTTTTGAGCACTATTCCCTCAAGATGAATGAGTTTGCATGCATTTCACAGTTTGTACATATTCCTTTAGTCTCTAGCACTTGGCACGTAGTAAAGGTTACATTAAGACCCCTCCCACAAAGAGAAAAGTCAGATTAAAAAAATCATCATACACTAAAAGCCTAAAATATGGTGTGGATTTTTTTTTAAGAAACAGGACAAAAAAAAATAATTGCATAGCTCTCAGTAAACAAAAAAGTTTGTGAATGAAAACAGCTTTAAACCTTCTTTTGTCTGTTTGAGAAGATTTATATCCCCAGTCACACAGAGTTCCCCTCTGGCCACGACACGCAGATATTCAAGCATACACAGCTGCATAGCCTGCTTTGCAAGTATGGCGGCAGAATAAACATATGGTGTGTTAGGATTATCACGTAGTGATTATTACACCAAAGAAATTAGATTTAAAAGTGTATGTTTTCCTGTTGTCTGGAATTGAAATAAACCTTCTTCAAGAATGTATTCACAAAGCAATCCATTTTGTTGGCGATCTAGTTCCTACTGTTCTCTCCCCCTTCTTTCTTCCCTTCTGAAACTTTTCTCACTGATTCCCTTTTCTAGGTACAGAAAACACCTAAAAGCAATGTTCTCAAAAAATATTAATTCTCTATGCTCATGCTTACCAAAATTAGATATGGATTGTGTATAATAATGGCATTCAAGAGCCCTATCATAAACATTTCTGAGTACAGCAGTGAAAGCATTACATTATACCAAGATATTTTATGGAGAAGGAGAAGCACTTGGAAGCCTGTACTTACCAGTTACTGTTAAATGTGCTGTAGAGCTTACACTGCCATGCTGGTTGGAAGCCTTACAGCTATACTCTCCACAGTCAACAACCTGAGGCCTCAGGATCTCTAGTGTTGACAGGTAGTTGGAGGTGCGAATGGAATATTTGTCCCCATCATATATCTCTCGGCCAGCTTTGTACCACTGGAACTTGACATTGGGAGCAGTCTCTACCTCACAGGTAAACTTGGCCACGTGATTTACAGCCACCTCCAGAGATTCGAGCCTTCTTCTCAGAATCGGTGCAACTGAAATCAAAAGCAGAGAATAACTCAAAACTCTGCCTGCTGACATTCTGGAAAGTAACACTGAAGTAAAAAAAAAAACAGAAAAAATAAAAATGTGGTTTACTTGCAATCCACATAAAGTAACTGTAAAATAAAAGAATATCTGTAAGAAATGAAAGCAATACCAGGCTCAGTGGACAGACAGTGTTATGGTGCATAATGACATCAGGAAACACAGTGGTGATACTGGAAAAACAATGTGCAATAACAATGCAATACAAACATATACCACACTATCCCAGAGCTGTGAGAAATTATGGTGTGAATGACAAATTTTACTGAAACTGTGCAACAACTCTAAAGAGTGAAAGAAAGTGCAGTAGTGAGAAAAGTGGGAAGAACAAGTCCACTTCACAGGCAACAGTGGGAGAAGTGGTTGGGATTGAGTTATAGCTTGTCCTGACTATGTTTGTGTGGTGAGAACTGATGCAACAAAGTTCCTGACCAAAGTTCTGGATAAGGGAAGTGAGAGACTTTGTAATGTGGTGAAAGGAGACCATAAATCCAGAGAGAAAGGGCACCCTCTGATTAGTGATATCATATTAATATTGTGTCTCTATCTGAAGACACAGACACATAGTTCATTAACAGAGCAGTGTATTAGAAAGGCAGGATTTTATCTTCATAATCCAACCTCTTTTAACAACTGTGAGTTTTGCTGCAGTTGCTCTTTTTCCATCTTGATTCAGTGCCTCACAGGTGTACTCTCCTTCGTGAATCTCCCCACACACTTTGCTTATTACTAGTGTGTATGTGTCTTGATCTTGAAAACACTTGAATTTGTCACCTGAAGACACCAGTTTACCCTCAAAATACCAGTTCACCTCTCTGACATTTGTTATGATAGACACCAGACTGACACTCTCCCCTTCCTCCACAACAGTGTCAACCAGTTTGCTCTGTATGATGGGATAGCCCTCTTTGTCCTGCTCATCCTCTAGCTTTCCAGCTCTAGTTTCCAGACCCTCTCTACCTCCTTCCTCGCATATTTCTTCCCTTTTCTCCTTCCTTTTCAGTATTCCTGTGGGTGCCTCAATGGGAACGCTTGCAGAGGCTACATCAGCAGTGGCTGCAGCTGCACCCACATCCTTGATTTGACCATGCCCAGTCACAGTGTTGATCATTTGTGCACACAAAGGCTTCTCCAAGGGTATTTCTGCCTCTGTAGTCCTTTCAGCCCTCTGGAGCTCCAGTTCACTGGTTTCATCACAGGATTTTCCTGAGAGAAGTGAACTGGGATGCACTGGCAACGCTTCAGATTTTTCATCTGTCAAGAGATGTTTTTCTTCACAAACAAGGGAATAGAAAGCCTCCTTCAAGACCATTTTTGGGTTAGCTGTCTGAATGCTGACTTCTCCCAAAAAAATTGGGATTTCTACAGGACTGAGTCCTCTTGTGGTCACCACATAGGTGCATATGGTGTGTTTGTGTTCCTTGGTGATGTTTATTGTCTGTACTTCAACATCTTCTTTATCAGCCAACCATTCTGAAAACAAAATGTTTTGCTCACTTACTACTGCAGCTTTCAGTGCATTCCTAATTTGAGACTCTATGTCCAAGTTGGATATCTTGGGAATCTGAGCAGGGACCTGGATTTCTTTGTTGAGGACTTGGCTTGGCTGGAGCTGGTGAGTGTGCATTGTTTCATGTGGTTGTCTTCCCACCCTTGGATGCTGCCTAGGTGAGCTGGCAAGGTCAACAACATGTTCCTTCTCCAGGGGCTGGTTTTCTTCTAGCAGCAGGGGAAACCTCACAGATCGGCCCTCATGGATTCTTGCAGCAAAATCTTCCTCTGCTCCTTCCAAGGATGAAGTGTTCTCCAGAGGGACAGCTTGGCCCTCAGTAAAGGCAAATTCAGAGGGAAATCTGACTTCAGCCTTCAGCTCACCTTGCATTGCCCGGAAGCCCTCAAGGACCTGGCTGTGGCCATCATCTATGGCACAACTCTCAGTGGTGCTTGACACCTGTAGTAGGGCTTGGGAAGCCTCTGTTTTCAGAGCAGCCGTTTCCTCTGCTGCCTTGGGGAGGACTTGCTCTTTGGGCAAGAGTATCTGTGCAGCTACAGTCCCAAGGCAGCCCGGCAGTCGCGTTTCCATCGCTGCAGCAGGCACCTCACCCTGGGAGCCAGCAGGGAGGGTTTGCAGTGGCTCTGCCAAAAGCCCACTGCTTTCTTGTGTTGTGGCCACCTGGGTAAGCATTGCCTCAACACTCTGTGCAGCCAGGCAGGTTGGTGGCAGTCCAGGTAAGATGTCCTCCCTGGGCAGCACGTGCTCCGTCTGGCTTGTCTGGAGCTGAAGGAGGGCCAGGGGCTCTCTCACAGCCTCAAGGCTGATGGCTTCTTCCATGGAACAGAGATCACCAGCCTCCTCGTAGGAGTACTCTGCCACCGCTGAGTACTGCAATGTTGGGCTCTGCCTGCACACAGCATGTTCCTCGGGCAGCACAAGAAGCTCAGCAGAGCATGTGGCCTCGCCCAGTGTGCTCATTGCCCTGCATGTGTAGAGCCCAGTGTCCTCCTCCATGCATTCCCACACTGTCAGGGAGCCCGAGCCATCAGAATGGTGAGCAACAGCATGACGCGCATCAGAGAAGACCTGCTCACTCCCCTTGAACCACTGCACATCAGGGCATGGCTCCCCAGCCACGGTGTACTCAAAGACCGCAGTAAAACCTGGTGCACACCTCACATTGTCTGGTTCCCTGGCAAACCAAGGGACACCCGGTACCTGCTGCCGCACGTGGAGGTGGGCGCTGCACGTAGTCTCGCCATGCTCATTGATGGCCGTGCATGTGTACTCACCCTCATCCTGCACACTGGCATAGGGGAGGATGAGGCTGTAGTCATTGCCAGCAAACACTAACTTACAGTCTGTGGATGGCGTTAGCTTCATACTGTTGAAAAACCACTGGATTTTGGGAGTGGGGCTGCCAGTGACAGTAACAGAGAACCTAGCTACATCTCCCTGCCAGACTTCGACATTTGAGGCCTGTTTGAGGAAAACAGGGGCTTTGCCCCCCTCCTCCATTTTCGTCCTTTCTTTGATGGAATAAACTGGTTTTCCAGGCTCAAATTCAAGTGTTTTCTCTCTATCAGGCAACTGAAGGCCGCTGCTGTATCCTGTGCTTCTTCCTTCCTCAGAAGACACAGTAAGAGAGCTAACAACATCTGTATGGAAAAAAAATTGTTTAGTTTTACTAGAACATCTAAAAGAACACATAAACAGCAATAAACAATGTTAGTGCAACTATATTCCTATATCTGGAAGACTTTTCAATACTGTACAGCAGTTAATGAACATGAGGTCATCCTGCAGTTAAAGACACGCTTTCCCAAACCAGTCAGACATGCTGTGCTGTCAGGTTACTTAAGAACTTCCCATTTGGATTAACATGGGTGTCTTTTTAAACCTGACATCACAGCATGGGTTAGGCATACCCCTAGGGCATACCATGCAAGTAACAGTTAAGAAACCTTGGTGCTTTTCACAATTATAATTGAAGTGGTATGTCATGTATAGTTGTATGTACACTCATACAAACAAGTACAGGAGAACAGTGCTAAGACCCTGGCTTAATTCAAAACACTAAGAAAAAGCAGAACTCCAGACATAGGATTGAAAAAAGTAAAATGAACTTTTCAGCACATCAACCTTCTTTTGGTGCAGTTAGTTAATCTCTTTCAACCCTTATCTTTTGTTGAACACAATAAAATATTACCTTTCCCTTACCAGCTCTGTCCTGTTTCTGTCGTTAGACTCTTAGGCTTACAACAACATTATTACTAAAATCATAAGTTTGCACACTTGATTTAATGTCATTGCTTTAAGTCCCTGATATTATGCTCTTCCCTGTCACAGTGTTGCAGATTAAAACTCCCACAACACCAGGAAAAAGAAGACAGAGCACTTTAAGATTTTTCTTCTTCTTGGCTTTGTGAATTTAGATATTTATATGCTGGACTATTTTTTTTTTCCAAAAGTGAAAGGAATCAGACATCAAGAACACGTTCTCTGCAGATGCTTGACACTAGAAACACCAGTGAAATCTGAGACTTCCAGGAACAGAAGAAGTCATGCACAGAATGCACAGTACAAAGAAAACCTTTGGAAATCAAATCCCGTTGTCCTCACTGAGTCAAGTTTGCTCAGTTATGGCCTACAGTATCTGACTCCGAAAAGATAGGAGAATTGTTAATAAAGAACAAGAAAGGTGAGTGGATAAATATCTCCGGGCACTCTAATGATGAACCCTGAGAATTTTCTTAGTTACAGTGCCTTAAGTTCCAAAACTTATTGTGAGATAATTTTTGCTACACTCCAGCAACAACTATAATGAATAGAGTATGCCATACCCAATTCATTCTCATTGGTTTTAGCAATTATTAGTCTTGCCACAAATATCATAATATACGTGACATAGCATGGTGCATACAGTGATTAACTACAGAGAAGAGATGCTTAAGTAAAACAGAACTACACCAGTCCCTCAGTATTACTTATCAACCTTAAAACAGTAGTGCAGCTTCCTCGGAAACACAATGTGCTAAGGACATTGAGAATGGGCGGCAGAATTGCGTTTGTAATAAAGTACAAGGTTTGCATAATGGAAAATTTGCTAAACTACATGAGAATGTTCTATATACAGGAGTGTGGCAAAAATTAACACACTTACTTGTGTTCCTGGATACTTATGACAGAAAAAAGAGACAGATACTTTTTCATATTTTAGCTATGTCTCTGAAATTAATAAAGGACCAGAAGCAGCAGACTTAAATCATTTACATGTTTATTTCACAAATTAACCATACATATTAACATTTAATACACACTGATGACAAACAAACATAATTCATCCTTTTTTTAAGTTACTTCATTTCTGGAAATGAACAAAGCATTAAACATGACAATGAAATTGTGATTTTTGTAATTCTTATGAACGCACATAATTTTGAAAAGAGATGGTCAATCATGGCTCTAAGGTACACCAGTGGCCCCAGAGTAAGCTTATTCAAAACTAGAATTACTCCAGATTTCTACAATGGCAGCTTAGGTGAGATTTTGTCTTTCCATAAGCACATGATAGTGCTCCTGGCTGATGTATCAAACTAAAATCAAGACTTTTAAACATACATAAACCACAAACATTACTATGCAAGTAAAGATGCTTGGCGATATATTTTAGATGTGAACATGAACTTGGACCTGTTTGGCTTATGGCTTCAAAAACCAGTTGTGGGCCTGTTTCTAGTAAAAATTTCAATCCATTTATGTGTAAATTAAACACATGTAGTAATTGCTCAGGACCTAATCAAAGGGTCTCTGACCTGTCTGGCTTTGGACCTAAAATCCCATCTTCTTGAGGGACCTCTGCTGTCTAATGAGTCGGTTTGTGCTACACATCTACACAAGGAATAGATTAAGGACACATCATGAAGCAATTCTTTCCCAGCACAATGTTGAGTCAGACACTCATGCTTCTCTTTCCTAACACCATTACTTATCAGAAATCACAATTATCTCTGCCTCTTCACGATATAAAATCTTAAATATTTATCACGTTGTCATGACTAGGAAGAAACTGAAGTGACACATAGGTATTAACATAACTACTCCAGTCATTTTCTCCATATCCTTGGTCATTAGAACTTGCCATTCCTAACTTTAAGGAACAAAACTGGGCAAAGTGAATCTTTAGATCAAAAATTACTTTCCCAGGTGAATGACGGGATAGTGTTAGAAGATTATTGAGTTCTTAAGGCATGCCAACCTCAGTATGAGGGCACACCAGAAATCAGAAATAAGAACATGCGTGAACATAACTGAATGTACTACTATAGGAGTAGTTCCTTTATGCTTTAAATCTCCATATTCCTTAAGGTAGTTTGCAGAGCAACTTACAGCAATTTGTAAATAACTGATAGAACCTCATGAACAGGGAATCAAAGTAAAACCAATTTTCACTTAAGGTTGTTGAACTCAAGGTTTCACCTTGGCATATAGGTAAAGGAAAGCTGCATTAGAGAGTTATTTAAATTTTGATGAATATTAATTAATAACTTTCCTACTTTTAACATACTTACTTATCATTGTTATGTAAGATAGATTTAGTTCTGATTCATGTCACCCACTGTTGATTCATCCTCCTAAATACTAATATTGCTTTAAATACAAAAATATATGCTCACATTGATGATATTAATGTAAAAATCACTTCTGCTGAGAAAATGCCACAGATAAAAATTAAACCTATTGTAATTATGTCTGGCCATCTTGACACATAGCATGCTTAACTTACTAATTAAAAAAAAAAGGAATATGTAGAGATTTTCTAATAGTAAACAAGAATATGGCATAAAACCTCTCACTTTTTTACTACTATGTATTTTTTATGAATGACATCAAAATATGGGGACAATCAAAATTATTTTAATGAATTTACAGTTACATCATTGATTTATTGTGCTCCCTCTCCTTTCCCTTAACTTTCTAAAGATACAGTACAAAATACGTTTTCATGTTTATTACTTGGTAATAGAGAAAAAATCCCATCTAGTCTCTATTAATGCAAAACTTTAATTTTCTTCCCATTGTGTTGCTTTCTTTGCAACAGTGTAATTCCATTGACTTAAAAAAAAGTCATTTAATTCCATGAGTCAGTATAATGAGGCCCACAGACATGAGAATTTTGCAATGATAGAAACTGTAAACACAGGATTTGAATCAGCAAGACTCACATGTTCTGATACAGCATTGTGAGAAGGGTGATTGCCAATTTTAAAAGTTCTTTCACAGAACTGTATCCGAACTAAACAGCGTGAGTTAGTATTCCATACCTTTAGGCTACAAGAAAAAGGTGGTTTCTACATTTTCAGGTGATTTCTAGCCTACATAAAACAATAATGATTTCACCATTACAGAAACACATGAATATGTACATTACATGACAAAAATAGTCCTATCTAAATGAGCATGAATTAAAATATCTTTACAAGAATGAGTAAGGAGTTTGGAAGGAGCCTGAAATATACCTCGGTGCAAAAGTGTGCACAACACCTATGCACAGATGAAATCTCACTTAAATTCCCCAACAAAAGCAAGTTCAAGTGAGACAAATATGCCCACATAAAGTGGTTTTCATCTCTAAAGAGATGAAAAACAATGCCCCTAAATTGAGTGCTGCATTTTCACCTGCAATGAATAACAGCACAAAAACACTTAGTGTTTCAAACAAGACTCCGAAATAAAATAACGGAAATTTAGTATAATGTTAACACAGCACAAGTCTCAGCAGCTCCTGCCCTGTTAGTAGCTCTGCATTTGTACCGCCCACTGTCGCTTTGCATCAGGTTTTCAATAGTGAGGCTATGAGAGCCCCCTTGCTCTTCCTGAGCACAATACCTGTCCCCTTCCAACAACACTCCATCCTTGTACCAGTGGACACTTGGTGGGGGCAAACCAGTCACAACACACTGGAAGCACGCTGAGGCACCTACAAATGTACTGTAGTCAGAAATGTGCCTTAGGAATTTAGGAGGGGCTTCTATGACCTGGAACTCAAAGCTGCAGCTCTCCGAGTCCTCTGCCCTAAACTCAACCTGTTCCTCTTGGGACGGCTCCGCAAACACATCAAAACTAACATTGACACACTTCTCCCCTTCCACTTCCCGCCCTTGTTGAGTCGCCGCAAGCAGTCGGATTGCTTTCTTTGAGTTGCCTACGTGTGGCTCGAACTCAAACTCCAGCTCTATTTCTGATTGGTCACCTGGTTTCATAGTCTTACTCAAAAGCAAGTCACACTTCTGGAGCCTGTGTGGTTCGCTGCCCATCACTGTCTCACTGCTCGCCTTGGCACTTGCTCCCTGCGGAGCCACAACTACGAGGGAGCCTTTACACGTTGCTTCTCCCAGCCTATTCATAGCCCGACAGTGATACAAGCCGCCATCAGAAGGACCTGCATTTTGAACCTTCAGACTATGAAGTCCCTCCTTCTGACTCACAGCATACTTCCCTGTGGCAGGTGTCACACAGGTGTTGCCTCTGAACCACTGCACTACAGGGACAGGAGTACCTGTTACCACACACTCAAACACTGCCTCCAAGCCTTCTGTCACTTGGACATCTGTAAAAGGCACAGCAAAGCGGGGAGGCATTTCAGTTACCTGGAAATCAATTTTTACATCCTCATTCTCCTCTGCAGCCAAGCCTGCAGCTTGCTCCAACAAGGCAAGTGGAAGAACATCCAGGGAAACCACCATGCTCTTCTTATCTGGGCTAAACTCAGGACTAGTTAAGATTTTGACCTGCTTCTCAAACTCCTTGACCTCATTTTCATCCAGCTCTACTTCCAGGAGGATTTCCTGTGGTGAAGGTGACCTTGAAGATGTATTTTGCTCCAGGTCAAAGTGTATAACATGCTGATGGGTGACAGGTGGTGGGAGTGCTAGTGACCGCCCATCTTCAGACAAAACTTCCACCTGTGCAATACTTTTAGCTTCCCCGACAATGTTCACTGCATGGCACAGATACTGTCCTTCATCAGATTTCTGGACATTAGTGATCTCCAGCACATATTTGTTCCCATCCTGCTCTATCCGCACTCTCTCATCTGGCTCCAAGAGAGATTTATTATGATACCACTTCACTCCTGGCTTGGGCACACCCACCACCTCAGCCACAAAGCTCACTGTGTTACCCTCATACAGCCTCCTCCTACTCAATGCCTTGAGGAATGCAGGTGGCATATCCCTGCCTGATGGCTCCAGGGCTTCACAGGGGGTCCTAAACTCCTCAGCCTGTGGATGGCCTGGAGGTTGCTGCCTTCTCTCACAGAGGGGGAGCATGGTCAGGGCATCCATATACTCCCCAGTGGGTGTTCGGTAGCGCTCTGGTGGTGTGCTGTCTCCTGACACAGAGCAGGGTCCCTCGAAGGGTGTGAAATAGTGGTCCAAGGGTGTGTTGCATTTTGAACCCTCAGAGGGGGTGGAGTAGTGCTCAGGTGGTGTGCTGTATCCTGAACCTTCAGAGGGTGTGGAGTAACGCTCGGGCAGTGTGCTATATCCTGAGCCTTCAGACGGTGTGGAGAAACGCTCGGGTGGTGTGTTGTAGCCTGAGCCCTCAGATGGTGTGGAGTAGCGCTCAGGTGTGCTGAGCGGTGTGTGGTAGGATGCTGATGAAGCAGTTTCAAAGATCTCCACTGAGGAGGGAGGTGTGTAGAAGCGGTCCGAATCAGGTGACTCCTCTCCACTCCTGCTCTCCAGTTCTATAGACATTTCTGACTCAGGAGAGAAGGGCCGGGCAAAATGTAATAGTCATAAACCATGCTGAAGGTGACCTCCTCCACTTCCAGTGAAGTAATGGTCTCTCGCTCCTTCTGCACTTTTCCTTTGAGATTCAGAGTTTTCTGTGGCCCAACTGACTGTAAATACTTGGTCAGAGACAAGTCAGTCTCCAACTCTGAGACTTGAACAGCACTGGGGTTTGGATCTTCAGAAACATCCTCCCACAATCCTTCTCCATCCAGGCTATCCTCAGAGGCTTCCTCAGTGGGAGACCTCTTCTTGTCCCAAGACTCTTTCCTTTGCTCCTTCTGTTCCACAGGATCATCCATTACTAAACCAAGTAAGAGTTGTCCAAAAGAGAAGCCCTTGGTTGTGTTTGGTTCCTGTTGGGTGTCCCCAGGCATCTCCTCAGGGCAATCTGTTCTTTCTATCTCACAGGTGGAGCTGCTCACTTCTGTCTCAAAGATCTTTTCTATCCCAGAACCTTCTTCCTCCTTGGCCTGATGCCCAGTCTGGGGTTTCTTTTCACTTGCAGCTTTTTTCAAGTCAATGATAAAGCTGTCACTCTGCGAGTCTGTGGTCTCCAGTTGTTCCCCACTCTCCCATACATATGTTTCCTGCACTCCTCTTTGGAAATCTGCTTTGGACTCCACCAAAAAACTGTGAAATTGTCCCTCAAGTGAAATCTCCTCACATGCACTCACCTCTGACTCATGAATTTCTTCAACAGGACATCCCTCTTCAGCAGATACTATGGTGCCTCTGAGGTCCCCATTAGGGACTTGCAAATCAGCCCTTCTGATTTCTCTTGGTTGTGCCTCTTCCTGTACACTAACCTCTTCCTGCCGTGTCCTGTAGCTCTGGCGCAGCTCCTCACTCAGAGACAACTCTTCCACAAGCACATCATGTTGGTGCAAAGGGGAGATGAGCCCAGCCACTCCTACCTCCACACTCTCCAGAGTGCCCAGGGTTTGTGCCTGTTTTGTCTCCACAGTCTCTGCAGCTGGGAGCGGCTCTACAAACTTCTTCAGATCAAATGTGATATTGGTCTCCTCTGTCTCAGATGGCAACAGCTGTTCTTTGAAATGTACTTCTTCTAGGTGAACCTCAACTTCCTCAGTAAAATCCTGGCCTGAGTTTTCTATGAAAGGAGGAGTGAGGATTAGATTCAAAGAATTGTCTGCATTAGACTCAATTTCTGGCAGCATTTGTCCATCAGACTCAATTTCTTGCAGCATTCGTCCATCATTGTGCATTTCCCAGTGTGCAGCATCCCCAGCATTGATCATTTCTTCTTTACAAAGATGATCATCAACCTCGATGTCCTGTTTAATATCAACAGATCTCTCTTGCTCCTTGGCCTGTTCCTCCTGCTGCACTTCTGCACAGAAGTCATAGAAGCCAAACTGCTCCTTTGTGGGTGTGCTTGCAGTGTTGTCCTGTGAGTGGGGCACACTTGGCTCTTCTGTAAAAGGCGCATCAGGAGATGCTGCCTCCCAGGCAGGAGCATTGCTCTCCTCCATATAAACATCACTCCCTTCTTGCACTTCAGGTAATATAGGAATGAAAAACTGTGAATCCTCACACTCCCTTGAGAGAGAACATTGCTCAGAGGTATGTGCTTGCCTTTTCACTTCCATAAATGGTGACTTCAAGATATCCCAGGACAGAGCATCTGTACGTGGTACCATTTTGTCTCCTTCAGCCTCCAGCTCCTCAGAAAAGTGACCCGAGTCCTTGGCCACCAGTTCGTGCTCTTCTCTGGAAATGCTGGGGTGCAGCTCAGTGGCACCAATGCCAAAGCTGAGTTCCTCAGAGACAGCTTTTCCACTGTGCTGTCTCATCTCAGAAATACCACCTGTATCCCTCACACTTTCTTCTGTATAACTCATTTCCTGCCTTGTACAAACTTCCATGATATCCAGCACCATCATTTCCTCCATCTCACTTTCTTTGAAGTGAGAAGTTTTCTCACATTCTTCTTCCAACTGCACAGCAGGAGATGGAGACAGCGTCATAGTCCAGGGTAGGTGGGATTTCTCCTCCTTGGAGCATGTGATCTGTTCTTCTTCATCCTTCCCAATCATGCTGAGGTCTTGGAGGTGCAGGACATGGTCAACAGCAGGCAGTTCCTCAGTGTCTCCACCCTTGCTATACAACCTGGGTGCACTGGGCTGCACTGTCAGCTCAGAGGCAGTCTGTGCTGTTCCAGCCTCATTCTTGGCCACACAACAGTATAGCCCGGCATCCGCAACAGAGACCCCTTGGATGTGTAAGCGGTATGTGCCATTCTCGCCTTCCTCAAACTTCAGCTTTTCGCTGGCAGAGAGACTCTGGTCATTCAGGGACCAGACCACAGCTGGTGGGGGCTGCCCAGACACAGCACATTCCAATACCACTGCCTCCCCTTCACGGCAATGAACGTGTGCTGGGGCTTCTGCCATAATTTTGGGTGCCTTGTTTCCCACATCAAATGAAAACTTGAACTTGTGCTTTATGGTGGGAGCAGTCTGGTCTGGAGAGGCCTGTGTGGTCTCCTTCATCTCTGTGTCTTGCTCCGGTGTTGGAGTGGGGGCAGTGATTTTGATTTCCACAGGCAGTGACAGCAAATCTGAGTCTGGAACTGCACTTGGCAGTTCCTGCTCTGCTGCGAAGGCCAGGCCAACTTCTTCTTCCTCCTCCACCTTCTCCTCCTCTTTCTCTTTCTCCCTTTCTTCCTTCTTTGCTTTCTCCTCCTCTTCTGCCTTCTCTGCTTTTTTCCTTTCCTCTTCCTCCTCCTTCTTCATGTCTTCATAGGCTGGCATCCGCTGCCTCACATGGAGTGCAGCCGAGGTGCTGACTGTGCCTAGTGGGTTAAAGATCACACAGGTGATGGTGCCACTGTGCTGTGGGAGCAGGGATGGGAAGGTCAATGTAGAGCAGCACTCTGTGGTGTGAATGGCGGTGCCTTGGATGCGCCCCACAGGCTTGCCGTTGTTGTACCAACTGACTGTGGGTTGCGGGCGGCCATGGAAGAGGCAGGAGAAGGTGCATCTGTGCCCCTCAACAGCATCCTGGGACTTGATCTCCTGGACAAAGAGGGGTGGGCAGGCCTCCAGGAGCCCACCTGGCATCTGCCATTTCTCCCCTGCAGCCTTGGGCCTGTAGTGCCTCTTCACTACCTGCACCATGAGGGGCTTTGAGCCACCCATGGTTGTAGCCACCACAGGCGGGTTGGGCTTCCCAGGAGAGCACACCTGAGGCACAGCCATAAGGGAAAAAAAACTGCTTCTTCTTCAGCACTGCCCTCTTTGCCTCCCGCAGCCGCTGCAGCTTCCAACGGATCTCCTCCTCCAGCAGTTCCTCAGCATCCACCACCATGCCACCATACTCCCTCCTGCATGCCAATCCGGGGCGGTGAGCCCCCATCCGTGGCAGCCTCTGGAAACGGATGGTTCGTACCATGCCCCTGGTTGGGGAGAGGTTGCCAGGTGACTTCTCAGCCTCCTGCCTCTTGTCAAAGGGTGAACCAGTGCAGTGGAGCACTACCCGCAGCCGGTCCTCCTGCCGCTGCTGCAGCAGGCACTCCCACCTCTCTCGCATCCACTTCACTTTCCCTGAGAAACCCAAGACCTGCTGCTCCCTACGACGGGCCACCAGCAGCGAGGCGGTGGACTCAGCTGAGCCCTCGCTGTTAATGGCAAATACTCTGTAGCTGCCAGCATCCTGCTCATGCACATCCCACATCTCAAGGCTGGCGTGGTGCATGAGCTCCTCACTCTCCGTCCGGATCACTTTGCGGCAATCCTGGCGGACCGGACGGTTGTTGTGAAACCAGGACATGTGGGGTGGTGGGCATGCCACCAGCTCACACTGGAAGAGTGCAGGGTCCCCCTCCAAGACAGACCTACACTTGAGGCCCTGCGTGAAGGTGGGTTTACAGTTCTGGGGGCAAGCCAGCCCCACCGCTGTCCCAAGTCCCTCGAGGTTCACCTTGCCGCGCTGCTCTGCAAGAGAAGGAAACTGGGTTACAACATGTCACTTTCTGCCTGCCATCTGATTGAAAAAAATGAAATAGCAATATATTGAAATAAAAAATGGGCATGCAACAGATTTCATCGCACACCCAGAAAAAAAAAAGTAATTCACTCACCATATTTGTTCGAATAAACGCAACGCCTTGCTCTGTTTTAAAGATTGACACGAAAATCGTTCGTTGTCTGTTCTTTCTTCAGACTGTGGAAATTTCTTCTTGAACAAGCAAAAATGAATTTCAAAATAACACGTTCTTCTGCGTGTATGTTTTTGCTCCCTGGGAAAGCTGTGTGTCTTTGGGTGGTAAAGAAGAAAATCTTACCTGACTTGCAGACAGTAGAATAAACGCCCTTTCTGAACCCTCTGTTTGTAGATGTTCAAACAATTGAGAAAAAATATTTTGAAAGATACTTTTTAAAAAGTAAGTAAGTAGCTAACATGAAATGAGAAGGCGTTTATTCGAACTAATACAGCCACTAACTTCACAATGTTATGCACAGGGGAAAAAGCAAGCAACATAAACCACATATGCTATCTGCAAGCCAGGGTAAGAGATGTATAATGATGAATTAATGTACGTAAAAAGTGCAAGGAATCAATGGGAATGTGTAGCTTTCACATATCTTAAACAGTAAATGCTTCCTAGTATACTTCATCCATCCAATAGGGTTCATTGAACTGATTGTTAGGTTTCTAACTTGTTTGAAAAGAATATGATTAAGATTTGTATAACTTTCTTCTGAAGTAAACTATTCCATGCATTCAAACGGAAATTGAACAAATAGAAGCTCTGTGAACAGCTGCAAAGCATGAAGTAAAAGTTAAGAATATGGCTGCAAAATGATAAATTTGAAGTTTTAAACATGTTTTAAAACTTAAATAACTTTATAATGCAGGTAACCCTTTGCATATCAAAACAAACATGCAACATGTTCCAATATGCTTTAAAGTGTTTCTTTCCCCATCAGACACTACATGTAAGCAGATAAAAAGCTTTTCACAATGTTACTAATTACTGGTACTAATTATTCAGTATAACATCACTGACGACTGTACCTTTCACTTCCATTTCAATCTCTTCCTCTAGTTTCTCATGAATAACTTTTTCAGGAACTAGGAAAAAAAAGAAAAATACTTTTGAGCTATAGTTGCTAAATATGCCAAACACTTTATGCAGTAAGAACATCCAATCTTCCTTGCAAATATACCGAAATTCACACATACATACACATAAACGCATGCCAAACAATTCAAACACTTGATAAATTTTGAGAATAGAATAAATAAATGCTTTCAAAGTGTTTGCAACGTACACTTTCTTGTAAGATCTGCTTTCGCTTTTGCAGGGTGGGGGAAAGTTTCTCATGTAACATGCCTTTATCATGCCTTAAATTTTTGAAGAAAACATTCAACAATCCACAGACTAATGAGATGGTTGGTCATTCTTTATCATCTCCCAGGGAATGAATGTACTGGAATGCAATGATACTAAGCATGAGGAATTGATACTTGGAAGGAACATGCAGTTGCCAACCTGTCACTCTCAGACGGGTGCTGCACTCGGCTTGTCCTGCAGGATTAACTATTCTGCACTTGTATATACCCTGGTGGTTCTGACCAACTTTCAACAATCTTAAACTGCACAATGGCCCATCGTGTTTTAAGGAACACAATGCAGACTCCTCAACTATTAGCTGATTGCACAGCCAGACCACGCAAGGTGTTGGCACACCTTTCATTATACAAAAAAGTAACACATCATCTCCTTCTTTTACAGTGGTTTCTGAAGGCAGAGTTTCAAGAAACTCTGGTGCTTCAGCATCAGTTTCTGTGATGTCTTCACATGGCACAACATCAGGATAGTAGACTCTGTTTCTTTGCTTCTCAGTTTCATATGGTCTTTGGGATGTAGATATAAACAAGCTTGAGGTTTTCTTGGAAGGTTCTTGCTTAACTTCAGATGCTTTAAACTGACAATCTTTGGCTGCTTTAAAGCTTTTAGTATCTGATTCAAGGGTAATTTTTGTTACTGCTTTGGCTTGTGCTTCTTTTGCTAGGTAAGAATAAAGTTAGGAAAAGGATTAGGTCAGATGTTTTGGAGGAATAAAAATATCCTTATACTTAGGGGTAAAAAACCCAATAATTAGTATTGAAAGAATCTCTAGAATATTAGTGCTACAGCAACACTATTAAACACGAGTGATTACACATTTAAGAGCTCTAATAATTCTAGGTACCAGTTAAGCCAAAGAGACTTTCACAGGAGCAAGACTTGGTCTGTAATGCCTTATACAGGCACATCTATACTTTTATTTAAAGCCTCAATTAGGAAGTAGCAGCAGAAGATTATGTAAAGCACTTTGCACAGCTCAAGAATGAAGAAAGAAATTTCCAAATATAAGAGCCAAATCAACAGCGTCAACAGCGTTCTCATCATTCATCTTAGTTTTCTGCTATTGAGCTGTCCAGCGTGGTGAAAATACAGTGTGGGGTTTTCACTACTGGTAGCACTACCAACATTTTAGTACTCTGACGTCAGGAAGGAGCGGAAGGAGTCTTGGCAACAACAAGTACTTGTATCTCAGGGAGAATGAAGGGTAGAAGACAATTCACCAGAGCAGTAATATTTGCACTTGAACCCATTAATCCTTTCAAGTGCATTGACCTACATTCCTTATCTGACATTCTTCCTTAAACTTCAGCTTCAGGAATTCTCAAAAATGTAAAAATTCCTACCAGCCTGTTTCACTTTATATATGCCCGCTCATCAATGAAGAATATGAGGAATAAAAAGCCTCAGACATCAGTGACTTGCTGGGAAGAGGCAAAGAAGCTACAATACCAACTTCCCACTACTGCACATGTCCATTACGAATAGAGCTGTAAATGTGGAGGAAAATCCCCAAAGAATTATTACTACAGCCTTCTCAATTAAATATTGATAACAAAGGAAATATAAGTGAGCTAAAAGCAGTGATAATCAGGTTGCAAAAGGTCAGTCATAATGTTAAAAGTCAGATAACCACCTTTGACTGTTAGTATTGCAGCAGTTGTTGTCCCTCCGTAATCATTATAAACAGTACAACTGTACAGTCCTTGATCTGTCATCTGGGCATTTAGGATTGTGAGCAGTATAACACTTCCATTCTGTGAGATCTTCAATTTTTCAGACTCTTCTATCCTTTCACCTTCCTTGGCCCAAATAAACTCAGAGAAGAATTCATCTTCTAAGGCACATATGAACTGAGCAGTATCACCACATTTCACAGTTAGGTCTCTGAGCTGCAAAAGAATCTTTGGAGAGACATCTTTCATTTCCTGAGCAGTGGTCATAGAGATCCTGGTGCTTTGAGATGTTTGGGAAAGGATAGCTGTGTGCATGGCTTCCATTTCTTCAACTGACGTAGCCTTCATAGTCAAACTTTCCGATACGCTTTCAAAAACCTGTACACCCAATTCCTGTGATGGCTTTTGCACTGGTTTAAATTCTTTTTGGTAAATTTTAATGTTCTTCTTTGTGAGAGGAGCAACATGAAGTTCTGATATAGCCTGCGACCGGATAGACTCTTTTACATCTTTCCCAGAACTTTGCCTATCTAGGGCTTGCACTGTGTAATCAAGTAACAAAAATAACAATATTAGCATCTAAAATACTTTACTGGGCCATGCTCTGAACAAAATCAAACAGTGTGGAGGATGAAAATGAATGATCTTCATTTGAAAATTCAGCATGCCAGATGCACTACTCTCCTGACACAAAGATTATCCATTTACATATGTAAATGACAAGTGATGCCTGAGCCAGTCATGCAGTTGATACACAGCTGATGCCTCTCTTTTCTTTCACTGAAGTTGTCCATTTTAGTATTGGAAACTTATTATGGAACTTTTAAAGGTGGTATTTTCTCTTTTCTTTTTTTTTCCCCCCCTAGAGGATAGTGTCAAATACCTCAGTGAATGCTATAAGGATCACTTAATTCTCTGTTTTAAAAATCTGAACACCTTCAGTAAAATTATTCTACTCTGACTTACATCAAGACACAAATTTGCAGATTTCCCCATGTTACAGCATAAACAGAAGACAAGAAGGTGGTTGGGTTACAGAGGATAGGTACTACTAAAATTATCTGGTAAAGAAAACATGTGAAACAAGGGAAGAAGAACATTAGTAAAAGAGTAAAAGTGTGGTATACAACAAACTGAATCCCTTTGAAGTAAAAATGGGGCTTTACCTTCTGCAGTCACTGTAAGTGTAGCTGTACAAGTTGTTTCTCCAGCACTATTTCTTGCCTTGCAAGAGTATTGGCCAGCATGCTTTAAGAAAGCATCTACTATTATCAGTATAGCTGTGCCTGTAGACTCATCAAAGTGGAAAACTATATCTTTTGCTGGCAACATGAGTTCTTGATTATGAAACCACTGGATTTTTGGTTTGGGCATGCTAGAAACTCTAGCTTGAAATCTGACTGATTCCCCGCTGCATACCCTGCAGCTTGAAATAGGCTGGATAAAGATGGGCCTTTGGCCAATAGACTCCTCCTTAAGTGAAACAGATGAAGAAACATGCCAATGGGACTCTGATGTAACTTCTTCAACATTTTTACATCCTGAAAAGAAGCATGCCAACTTTTAATTTCTTACCCTACACTGCAACAAATTTTTCTCTTTCTGTCAAGATTTTTTTTCTAACTTGCAACTTAACAGTATGAATTATTCTAATTCATCGTTTATAAAACCTCTTGCAAAAAGAAAACAAAATATTTATGGTTACATAATATCAGAGACAATACAGAACTTAAATAGTAAATTCTCCAGACAATATTTGTGCTCTAAAACTTTGGTCAATATTTCATTAATTCATATGAATGTAAACTATTTCTTTCTAACTACTCAAGTATCCAGCACATACATCTATTTAACATGTTTTCCAACACTTTAAAAGTGATTTCTTTTATATAAAACCTCTTACTAGATTCTCCTCACAGTCAAATCAAAGAATGTGTAACCAAAGCACTTCCATTAGAAAGAAGGTTTCTACCACCTTTGGTGCATGACAGATTCTAATACTGGAGAGAATGAAAAGATGAGGTGCACGGAACATGGAAAAAAATGTGAAGTAAGTTTTCCTGTGCATGACCTGTATTTTGGAGACAGAAATGTATGCTACGAACATTGTAAATGGTAGCAATTAATTGAGTTAAAAGACAGCATGACAGACAATGACTCACATACAATCATCAGTGTATATTAAGATTAGTATTGGAACATGACCTGAACAAGACACCATCTTTAATTGTACACAGTACCTTCTAGCTTCAAGGTAGCAGTGCTTGTCACTTGGCCTACAGAATTACTAGCCACAAAGGTATAGATTCCTTCATCCTCTGGATAAGCTTCAGCAATCTCCAGCTGGTAAGTGTCTTCAAACTGAGTCATTCTAAAAAACCGTGATGGCTTGATCTCTTTCTCTTTGCTGTACCAAGAGACTTTCAGATCTGCTCAAGCAACAAATAGACTAGTAAATAAGCTCTATTTTTATATCTGTTGAAATTTTAATCTCAAGTACCTTTCGAAAGTTTCAGTGTGTCTTGTATTACTCTGGTAATGTATGATCAATGGAAAGCAACCTACTTGTTGTTTTCATGTCTGCATTGAAAATATTTGTATGGGAATACTGACGCTGGTGCTGCTATATTCCTGAGTAGAAATATTTTTTCCTTTCCCCTCTTAATATATAAAATTAAAAATACTTTGCTGCTACTAAAATCAGAGAAAGTCTCATTTTTAAAAAGGGATCCTGCTACATCCACCTGATTAAAAGGGTTATAAATCGACCAGGTTGACCTTGACTTGAACGGCTTAAAGAAATCAAAATGGAATATTGTTTTACCATCAGTTACCATTTGAAATGCTGAGAAGTTTCCAAAGACAATTTGTTTTTTGAAACAGACCTTATTTTCAGAAATCCCTAATGTTTACCACAGTTTATGACTTCCATGCTTAATGCTGTCTTTGATATGTGACTTGTGTAACTGAGAGTTGTCAGTGAGTAACACTTTGCTGTGTGCATATGTCAATAACTGTACTTTTAGGGAATGAGTGACCCCAGCACATACACTATTGCATTTTTTTCCAAATTCAAGATGAAAAATTCTGGGAGATGGAAAGATGTACAGGAATTCATTAAACCCACCTGTCCCTGTAACTCTGCACTGAAAACAAGCAGACTGTCCCTCAGACGTAACAGCATCACGTAGTGGTATTATGACAGCAGGTGGATACACTGGCATTTCTAGCTCAGGAGAAACAACCTCTGGGACTAAAGGGTAAGAAAAAGAAGTAATTTTTAAAGATGAAGAAGATCACACACAGGTCAACACTCTCATTTCACAGACATTGTTATGAGCATGGGGAACTCACTTTCCACTGAAAGTGAAGCTGAAGTTGTAGCAACTCCGTAGTCATTTTTTGCTTCACAGGTGTACACCGCTGCATCTTCAGGGAAAGTTTCGATCAGCAGTAGAGTATATTCTTGTGCATCATGAAGAAATTTGCACTTGAAACCTGGAGAAAGCTGCTGATCATCTTTGTACCAGGAAATTTTGGGCTGGGGTTTGCCTGATATCATGGCACAGAAGCGGGCAGGTTTGCCAGACTCCACAGTGGTTGGCTCAAGCTCCTGAATAATCCGGGGTGGTTCTGGAGCTGCAGATTTGGAGGGAGTGAAGGGGAAGGAGAGTGGAGAAGACAGGATTTTATTTTTAAAAAAATCTTATTATTGCCAGTCCTCTGTGCCCATGAAAATCTGCCCATTTCCTTGATACAGAGGCAATGATCTAGTAGCAAGTACCTTAACATGATTAGCTACATTGGCATAAGTGTTTTCTGGCAAAACGTGTCCAAGAACAGTTAGGCTTATCCCTCTGGTAAAGCACATTAATCCATATGACACATTAGTTTTATTTGGACTTGAAATTTTATTGGTCTAAATAAATCCAGTGGGGAAAAATAATGCTATAGCATTTTCATCATCTAGTAAGCTATTTCATCAGAGCATGAAATATCCACGTGCATGAGGATTTTGGTAGTGCTTCAAACATAAGATTCTCTTTGGATTTCAATTATTTATTTATTTTTACTGTCAGTGATAGAATTATAGAAAAGCTATACAGAAATCAGAAAAACGCAGGGCATTGTTTGCGGGTTACATACCATTCACATAGAGAACAACAGAACTCCTATTCCGTCCTGCAACAAAAGTGTATTCTCCAGCATCAGAGTAAGTGGTTTCAAAGATGCTCATTCGATGAACTCTCCTTTCCACCACATAACTGTATCTTTCCTCATATTGGAAGTTAATCTCAATTCCATCCTTGTACCACTGTGGTTCAATGTCATCTTCATTGACTTCAAATTCAATTTCAGCTCTTTGTCTCTCAATGACCTTTGAACAAGGAGAATATCAAAAATAACATTTGTTATTACAGAAGGTCCCACATTCCAATTTCCTAGAAGATGGCCCTGACCTTATGATTACAGATTTTTGTGTTAAGACTCTTGCTGGTTAGATACTGTTGCTCTTCCTTTGCATTATCCTTTGAGTGACAGTTGTGAAATATTTATTCTTCTGTATAGGTCATACCTGAATATCTTTGTGTACACTTCTGATACGAACGTCACGGCCTTCCACAATCAAATTGGCACTGGATGTATTTCCACCTGCTACTACGGTGTACTGACCAGCATCAGACATTTTTGTGGAAGGAATGATGAGACGATGGACATATTTCTCTCTCTGAATTTTCATCCTGAGGAAATGAAAAGAAAATGAGCAAGTTATTTTTTAGGGGAAAATACATAACAGAAGTCAATATGGTGTAGAGGCAAGTGTTCACCTGTCACCAATCTGGAGTTCTTGTCCATCCTTCATCCACTGGACCTGAATGTCAGGTTCTGAAACTTCACATTCAAAAATAGCCCTTTTCTTCTCCACAACCTTGATGTCTTTAATATGCTTTCTAAATTCAATGTGACGAGCTAGGGCAGAAAAATGTAGAATGAGTGCCATCATGCTATTTAAGTCATTAAAAGTCACTAAATATACAAAGTAAGAGGGTAAATACCTTCGACATATAAAGTGGCTGATGAAGCTGCTTTTCCAGCAACAAAAGTGTATTCTGCAGCATCACCAAAATGCACATTTCTTATGGAGAGGGAGTGTGTGAGCTTCTTTGTTCGTATCTGGCATTTATCGGTCGATTTTATTTCTACTCCATTCTTTAGCCATTTATATGAGATACCTTCATAGTTAACAGTAACTTCAAACGTTATTGTGTCTTTCTCTTCAGCATTGATGTCTTTTAGCATGGAGGTAATTAAGATAGCTAAAAGAAAAGAAATAGACATGGTTTGGATTTTTCTGTTCTGTTTTGCTTTATTTTAAATACATGTTAACTAAATCAGTAATGTTTAAAATTCTTTAAGACAGATAGTGATTTTTTGGTAATATTAAAAGAAAAACTCTGTGTTGAGATTCAATACTACAATTAAATTTTCCAAAATATCTACATAACATAGGAATCAAAATTCTACCTCCTATGATGACTTAGTGTTTAGGCACAGTGGCCTTAACAGAAGAATCCATGTCCACAGCATAAAATGTAACTTAAAAATGTAACTGTGACTATTTAGGGTTATTTGAAAACTCTTCTACATCAGTGCTGGTTTTGTCTGAATTGCACTAAGTACATGTATTAACACAAACTCTATTGTCAGTAACTGTAAAATATTCTGGTTAATTTCATTTTACATACGTTTTACGGTCAGAGTTGCACTGACTCGGTCATTTCCACAGACAAATGTGTATTCTGCAGAATCTTCACTGCTTGTGTTCATGATATTGAGCTGATGGAGTTTACCCTGGACCACTATTTTGAACTTTTCACTCATTTCAATCTCCACACCATTTTTCAACCAGACAGCAGGCACATTGAAATGAGAAACTTCACATTCAAAAGAGGCTGTTTTGGTCTCGGGGATCTCAATATTCTTCATGGTCTTTGTGATGTGTATGGCTAAAGAGGGGAAGGGGGGAAGACAAAGGAATTTTATTTTTTAAGTCAGTATGTGTGGAAGATAGCAAAAAAATAAGGGTAACAGGCTACAAAGTGTCAGGTCAAGTTGTTCAATATGAGTTGGTGTAGCAAATAATATAATTACTTTCTCACAAATTTACAGTACTTACTTTCCACAAACAGTTTCGCTTTACATTCAATTTGCCCAACAAGAGCTGTGTATTCCCCAGCATCAGTAGGAGATATGTTATGCAGCATAAGCTTGTGAACTTTCCTTTGAGAGATCATCTTGTATTTATCACTTTGTTTAAGCTCAATATTTTTGTGGAACCATCGGACTGGTACAGTATCATGGGATACACTCAGTTCAAAAGAGACAACAGCATTTTCCAACGCAGTGACATCCTTTGGCTTTTTGATAATCTTGACAGCTTGAGGAAAAAAGTTTGCAAGATTCAGCAGTGTGTTAGATTTGAATTTCAAATCACACATTAAAGCAAACAGTCAAACCAGATTGACTTACTTTCCACATGAAGTCTGGCATTGGCTCCTATCTTTCCAAGCTTAAAGCTATAAACAGACTCATCAGTGACAATGCAGTGTTTAATTCTCAGTGTGTGAACAGTTCCTTTCACTGAAATTTCATACTTGTCATTTGATTCCAGTTCAACACCATTTTTAATCCACAGAGCTCCTTTCACATCAGGGTGGCTCAGTTCTACACTGAAAACTGCCTCCTGTGTTTCTGTCACAGTCAAGTTCTTCATTGTCTTCTTTATCTTAACAGCTATAAAAAAAAAAACCCAGAATAATAAAAACATTGATAAAACAAATTGAAATAAAAAAGATGGTAAATATAATAATAGTAATAAAACTGAATCATGGTGCCTCATTTTAAAATCTTGTATCCATATATCGATTTATACAGTTTCTATCAAATAGGTGTGCTTGTAACACAAAAAGAAACATTTACTTGTAGCGTTCATGAGAAGCAGTTGGCTTGGAGGTTTTTTTAGTAGAAATTCACTCTTTGCTACTTGTGTAGAAAATGTTTTCTACACAAGTAGCAAAGAGTGAATTTCTACCTGCTAGCCATTGCCTTGAACAAAATGTGTTTTTATTAAAGTACCATCCTAAATTCCAAATATGGAAACTCCAAAACACAGTGAGTTTTCTGTCTCAGAAAGCACACCATAATATAAAAAATATTTTCCAAAAATGAAGCAAAATATGCTTGTATCTTAGGGCCTGATCAAAGACACAGAGAGTTATGCTAGACTGAGTCTTAAAGATGTCAGTTAGTAATAAAAAATACAGACCTTCGACCTTCAGTTTCGCAGATGTCTTTGAGCTTGCTATTTCATAGCTATATTCACCCATATCATCCAGTTTTGTGACAGCAATGTCGAGTCTTCTCTTTACGCCATCAGATTCAGCACGATACTGATCTGTTAAAGGTAAAGGCCTACCATTTTTTAGCCACTGGCCATCTGATTCAGGATTGGCCACCTCACATTCAAAAACAGCTCTCTGAGACTCAGCCACAGTCAGGTCAGTGAGAGGCTTTGAAATGGCACCACCTGTTGGGAAGCAAACCACATGTTTTTGTTGTGTTGTGCTTCAACTTTCCCCCATATGGAAATGCAACCATGTGAAAAGAGATACTGTAATTCTTTGCCCTAATTTCCAGCGTGTCTCTAGACATTCTGAGTTCTGTGAAAAATCAAGAGTAGACTGCGATCTGAACATCACAGAAAAGATGCTTCTTACTTGTATCCTATGGGGTTTTTATTATTTTTTATTTTCAGCACAGTTATGCTGAACATTCAAGGCAACAAACTTGCTTTTTACATAAGTTACATCAAAAGCAACATTCCATACTATGGCTCTGATTTAACAAAACATTAGCATTACTTAAAAGATTTGTTGAATTCAAATTACACAAATTATAAAAGGAAAAGGGAAGAGCAAGGAGAATACAATAATAAAGATAACACAAAAAAAGTACAGGAACAGCACAATTACTACAATTACAAAATACAGTAATTTGAGCACTCTTTTTAGATCACAGTGAAATAAAAATCTTGGACTTCAATGTTACTAACCTGCTACTATAAGCTTTCCAGATGTTTTCTTCTCTCCAGCATAAAATATATATTCTCCTTCATCATCTTTCATCATCTTCACCACTGTCAGTTTATATATTTTGCCATGTGCTTCAATTTTATATTTAGGACCAGCCTTTATCTCTTCACCTTTGAAATGCCAAATTACATCAATCCCTGAATGGGAGAGCTCAACCTCAAAAGATACATTCTGTGTTTCAGTGCAGGTGATGTCATGAAGACCTCTAATAATCTCAATTTCTAGAAAAAGAATGCATTGCAAATACGTTAGTTATTTCCACAGTTTTGTATTTAAAGAACTAATTTCACGAAGAACTGTGCATCTTAAAGGAAACCAACCTTCAACTGTGAGATTGCAACTTGTTTCAACTTTGCCAACCATTAGTTTATAACGTCCCTGGTCTGACGCATGGGTTCTGGTGAGCACTAGCCTCTGTTTAGTGCCTTTACATACAGCTTGCACACGGTCATCAGGCTTTATCTGATGATCATTTAGGTACCATTTGGAGGAAGACACATCAGGTGCTGAAACTTTGCTTTCGAGAATAGCTTTCGTTCCTTCAACTACGTGAGTATCTTTTAAAGGCACCACTATTTCCACACCTGTTGAGTTACAAAAATATTCATCATGAAAAAATAACTATGCCTTTAAGAAGTAATCCTAAACAATCCTCCAATCAAACACACTTTTACAAGCACGATAATGACTTACTGTACACTGTGATCCGTCCAGTGGTTGACAATTCAAGATCAGGAACACTGAAAGAGTAATCTCCACTATCTTCTTTTGTCGCATCTTCTATCAGCAACATATGTGATTGCTTATCCAATACAATGTGAATACGATCACTTGATTGAATTTCATGACCATCTTTCATCCAGACACCTTCCACATTTTCTAGGGAGACTTTAACTTCAAGTTGGACGATATCTCCCTCACAGACCCTTTGATCAGTAAGTCCTTGAAGAATAGCCATGGGACGAGCTGCGGAATCATAGAATAACAGAACAATTCAGGTTGGAAAAGACCCTCGGGATCATCGAGTCCAACCACTAACCCTACACTACAAGTTCACCCCTAAACCATATCCCCTAACACCACATCTAAACGACCTTTAAACACATCCAGGGATGGCGACTCAGCCACCTCCCTAGGCAGTCTGTTCCAGTGTCTGACCACTCTTTCTGTGAAGAATTTCTTCCTAATGTCCAGCCTAAACTTGACCTGTTGCAACTTGAATGATATGAAGCTAATTAATCCTCACAACAGATATGCAAAATATCAAATATTAAGGCAGCATGGGATATAGTGACAACATACGCTCTAATACATAAAATCTGTAATATATAAACAAAGTAACCATTAGAAATGCTTACGCTTCATCTTCAAATTGCAGTGAGTCCTTTTTCCATCAACAACAAAGCTATACTCTCCTTGATCATCTTTATTAACATCTTTAATAGTGAGGATCTGGCGACCACGGCGGGATGCAATCACATATTTATGATTAGAACTGAGTTCAACATCGCCATGATACCATTTCCCCTCCACATCTTCAGGGGAAACCTCACATTCAAGTTCACCTGAGAAGGATTCTGGTACTTCAACATCCTCAAGTTCTTTAATAAACTCAATTACAGCACCTACAGGCAAAAATAGATACCTTCATTAATAAGTTTGATTAGATATCCCTGATGAAAACATTTCTTATTAAATGAGCCTAAGGAAATTATTGTATATACAGTGTAAACATCTTCCACACATATATCTCCCATTTTTCATACTGAATTCACAGAATCATAGAATGTTAGGGATTGGAAGGGCTCTCTAGAGATCATCTAGTCTAACCTCCCTGCCAGAGCAGGCTCACCTAGGGCAGGGCACATAAGAATGCATCCAGACGGGTTCTGAAAGTGTCCAGAAAAGGACACTCCACAACCTCTTTGGGCAGCCTGTTCCAGTGCTCTGTCACCCTCACAGTAAAGAAGTTTCTCCTCGTGTTGAGGTGGAACTTCCTACGCTCTAACTTAAACCCATTACTTCTTGTTCTATTGCTGGGCACCCCTGAAAAGAGATTGTTCCCTTCCTCTCAACACCCGCCCCTCAGATATTTATATACGCTAATAAGATCCCTTCTCAGCCGTCTCCTTTCAAGTCTAAACAGCCCCAGTTCTCTCACTCTTTCTTCATAGGAGAGATGTTCAAGTCCCTTAATCATCCTCGTAGCTCTACACTGGACTTTCTCCAGTAGGTCCCCGTCTTTCCTGAATTGAGGAGTTCAAAAATGGACACAGGTTTCCAGGTATGGTCTCACCAGGGCAGAGTGGAGGGGGAGGAGAACTTCCCTAGAGACCTGCTGGACACACTTTTCTTAATTCAAAGTATATGAAAGCGGCTTGAACATTTCTCAGTGTGTTAAACACCAGCTTAACTTATATTATTTCTTCCTGAAGCTGATCTCACTTTAACAGTACAGCATGGTGCTGAGCTGTGTGCTTCTTACCTTCAACAGTAAGCTTTGCAGTAGTTTTTATGGATTCATCTTCTACCAGTGCACAGCTGTAGTCATCAGCATCAGACATTTCAATTGTTAGCACAGAAAGAAAATGAGCCTTTCTGTCTGAGTGCATCCTATATTTGTCTCCAGAACGAATCTCAATTCCATCCTTAAACCATTTAACTTTGACAAAGGGTTCCGATGTCTCACATTCAAAAGTTGCCATGATGTCTCTCTCTTTAGCAACAATATCTTCTAACTTCTGGGTGAAGCTGATTAAGTGTTTGGCTGCAAAACAATATGCAATGACTCAGCAGTGCACTGATTATATAGACTTAACACACTACGATAAAGTAAGAGAATTTAAATTACCTTGTACTAGCAGGAAAGCATGACTAGAGGTTTCACCAGCTATATTGACTGCTTTCACCATGATACTGGCAGAATCATCAGAAGTCACATCTCTGATGACTAATTCACAAACGTTATCTTCAGGCCAGTACCAATACACACGGTCAGTCCTTTCAATTTGCACACCATTTTTGAACCACTGGCACTCAGGGTCTGGTTTTCCCACCACTCTCACACGGAAATGTGCATCTGTCCCCTGGGCTACAGTTTGGCTTTGAATTCGTTCAAATATCTTGGGAGCCTCCATGCTTGGACTAAGCTCAACCTTCTCTGGTTTGAATGTTGGAATGGTGATTTTGCCTTCAGGAGGAAGTGCTTTCTTCTCTTCCTCTGGGATCTCTTTGGTCCAGTGAAGAAGTTCTTCTTTTGTCTTTTTTAACATTTCTTCATATGATTCATCTTTTTTGCGAGACTTAAGTTCCACAGCAGTGATGGCTTCATAATAGCCCTCTTCCGTCCGACGCTTGAATTTACTACGTAGCTCTTCAGACTCCTCTGAAAGCTTCTCGTGGGTGATTCTTTCAGCCCTTTTCAGTTTCACCACTTCTTTAGTTGTTGCCTCTGCAGGTTTGTCTACCTTCTGTACCTCAAAGAGAAGTTTTCCAGCCTCTGGCACTACAGGCTCGTGTTTGGGTTCAGGAGCACGACGAAGAACAGATCTGAAGTCTTCCCTCTGCTGGATCTCAAGTCTCACCTTATGTTCAATAAAGCCTTCTGGATTCTCTGCAGTGACTTTCACCTCTCCTGTGTCATATGATTTGCAGTCCACAATATCCAGGTAATAAATTCCATCATAACGGAGTCTAAACCTTTTGCTCTTACGGATGAGCTGTCCATTGAGGTACCAGTTGACCTTGGGCAAAGGATAGCCAGTCACGCGGCAGCGGAATCGTGCTGTTTCACCTTCCAGGATTCTTGCAGGTTCAGGAACCAAAACAATTTCTGGTTTTTGTTTTTCCTTTTGGTCAACTGCAACTGCAGGAAGAGCACCCTCATGTGCCATTCTTTCTAACTCTTCAATTCGCTGCAGTCCCCTTCTGCCTTCTGGCAACTGAGATTCTTCCACAAGGCTTTTCTCATCCTTCACAATCAGAGTAGCAGACGTGTGGTCTGTACCATATTTGTTAGTTGCCCTACAAGTGATCACTCCACTATCTCTGGAATAGGCTACACCATAGTCCAGGCTACAGTACCCAAACTCATTGATCATGCGGAGTCTGTTAGCTGCTTCCAAGGGTTTGCCATCATGCAGCCACTCCACCACCATGGTTGGGTCACCAATTGGTGTAAGTCTGCACTCAAAGTGTGCTGGCCCAAATTGTTTGAGCCTTAAAGATGAGAGCTTCTTCTTAAAAAACGGTTTCTGTTGCTTTTCTTTGTCATAGAGATCTCCTTCCTCCCATTGCTCTTGACCATAACGCAAATGGAGAGGCTCTAACTCTGGTGCTGCAATCTCCTTGGCTTTGTAAGTTCCTTTTGGAATGATTAATCTTCTTTCTGGTTCAGGTTCTGCATGTTCAACTTCAACATTTACTTTGCACCGAGTAGTATCCCGTCCAGCTTTATTGATAGCAGTAGCAGTATACCACGCAGCATCTTGTCTGGCAGTAGATTCAATCTTAAGGGCAGCTGCCCCTTTGGTTCCCTCAATCCTGAAATATTAAAACAATGGGTTTTTATCTTTCTTACATTTCCTTGTCATTCATTTTTGCCATTTTCTGAAGTTAGGTTAAAGCCTCCAAAGGCAAATCTCTGGAGGAATGAGACATGTTGTTTATTTTCATGGATGTTTATGACTGCAGTGCCTAAGAATCAAACAGATAAGGATAATAAAAACTAGTCCTGGAGTCAGTGGCAGTTTTGCCTGCAGAGGCCTTTGAATTCAGAGACAGATAAAGGTTCCCTAAGTCTCTAATGTAAAAGCATTGGCTTTACAGAACACAAAATACACAAGCTGGAAAAAAAGGAGTGAGTCCTGCAGACATTTTATATCTCTTCGTCTTGCTGCAGTGCTAAGGCTGTTAGTAGTTTCAGTGGCCATTGGACTAAGCCCTTCAAGAGTACTCAGTGCATTGTAGGAGGCACTTTGCAGGATGGTGATTATTAAGTCCTTTACTATTAGAAGAAAATAAAAATACTTACTTTATTTTGGGGTATTTATGAGGAACAATGATATCACTGTTCTTCAGCCACACAATGTCAGGATTAGGGTTACCAGTAGCTTTCACTGCCATCTCCAGCCTAGAGCCCTCCTTTACACTAACATTCTTCAGCCTTTCCACAAAGTGTGGTCTGACAAGGTCTTCCTTAGCTGAAAGAGCAAGTGTAAGTTATCACAAGTGAAAATGGCATAACCACGTTTTTTAATAAGAAACACTCCTCAGCCTCCTGAAAACACCATGCACAGTGGATACCTTCCACAGTCAGTGTCACGGAGACTGAAGCTTTGCCTGCCCTATTCTGAGCAATTACAGCCCATTCTCCAGAGTCATCAGGCATAGCAGGAACAATGATCAATGACTGGGTGCCATCTTCTTTAATCACTATTTTATGGGTGTAGTCATTAACCACTTGTTGACCTGTAGATACACATGAGAAAAAAAATAGTTTGCACTCAAAACAGTGTCTTGACAAGATGTAAAATGCATATAAGATTGTTTTTAAGATTATTTCTTGATGAAAATAAGGCTGATATACCATTATGGAACCAGTAGGTCTCTGGCATAGGTCTACCAACAACTTTTAAGTCAAATCTTGCTGTTTGCCCCTGTGAACACTTAAATGATGTAGGTTTCAGGACAAAAACCGGCTTATATAGTCTCTCTAATTGTCCTTCATCAGTGTCTTCTAATCTGCGGCCAGGAGAACGAGAAGGAGAGCTGCGGGCAGGAGACCGAGAAGGAGAGCGTGGAGAAATAGACCTGGAAGAAAAAGATAAAGACAGATGTGTATGACAACATCATATAACAGTGGACTGACAGAATAAACAGAATTTGTCCTTAGCAAAACTTGTTTTAAAGAGATTAACCAATTCATCTACATGAGAAATTGTGGAAAAAATAATTTATAGTCAATTTTCGTTAGGTTTTTTACAGCAATTTGTATAGTTGAATAGTATTAGGATACACTATAGCCAGGGAAATTTTGAGGTCTTGGACACTCTACAGACATGTGTGTGATACCGTGCATTTTTGTGCTTGTGTGTATGTATATGTAGACAGAACACAGTAAATGGTAATGCTGGATTTTTTTCTATCATAGAAATACATCTATTTCAAAGGTAGGAAATAAGAGTTATACACAGTGTAAAAAACTCCAAGTGCAGAAGAATTTTGTTCCAAAACATGAGTACTTTAAAAATAAATATGGTTACTAAGGTTGTAAATCTGATACTGTGGCTGGGTATCCATGTGAATGATGATAGGCTGGGAACTGCATTGCTCATTAAGAAGGCAAATCAGACAAAGAGTTGGAACATGCATCAATATGAGCCATAAAAACGGCATTTAGAACTTCTCTGGAGGTATGCAAACTTCAATAACTTCAGCTCTTTAGGTGTTGTAAAGAGTTTTTGGACCTCTATCACAGTAGACTGAAGTCTCATGAAATTTATATATAGTGTACCTACCTATATCTTCTCATAACTTCTGGTCCTGGCATATAACCTGGAGTTGCTGTGGGTGCAACTGGCTCAACATAGAGTTTTGCTGAGCAAATGGCATTTCCTTTCATATTACTGGCAAAGGCAGTATAAATTCCTTCATCTTCAGGTAAAACAACAGGTAAATGCAGAGTGGCACTGCCGTCTTGCAGAACTTCCATGTGGTAGCGCTCTCCATGTCTTATGCGCTTACCATCTTTGTACCATGCAATCTGCACGGAGAGAGAGAGTGGAATGCTATGTGAGCTCTCCTAAGGACAAAGATCCAGTAACGCCCCACGCATACAGCATTACAGTTTCCTATTTTTCAGCTGATGCATCATCACAGTCCATGACTACATGTCAACTTTAACATTTTTACTTGAACGAGTAAGACTAAGGTAACATGTTTTCACGGAGCCTGAAACATGAATTTTGGAGCTAGGAACAGATATAGGGCCCATTTTAGCGAAGAGCAAAGTGACCTAGACCAGACTTGATATTGTGTTCCCCACTTGTGTGGGCTAGCTCCGTTATGCAGAAGCAGGACCAACTTAACTGGTGAGTTGAACATACCTCTGAACTGGCTAACCAACCTAACACTATTTTATTAAGGGTCAAAATGAAAATTCAGCTTGATGTCAAATCTAAAGACTGGATTTCCCTTGGGATTTGGTATTTTCTGTGCAGAATATCTGATAATGAGAATTTTCAAGTAGAACACATCAGGTGGTTTTTTAAAAGCATTAAAATTACAGGTTTGAGATACCTTTGGCAATGGATATCCTGTCATCTTGCAATGGAAAGTAACTCCTGTCCCTTCAAAAGTTCTGTAATTCTTTAATCTTAAATCAAATCCTGATTCTATAGCTTCAGATTCAGAAATATCAACCATCATCGCCTCTCCATCTTCTTCGAGAAGTTCATCTAAGGTGGTCTTAATAATTCTGAGTTCAATTTCCTTGATAAGTCTTTCTTCAAAAGAAGAAATATGGAATTCCTACACAAGAAAAAACAAAGCAACAAACCCAAGACCATTAGTTCTGTGTCAGATAATGACGTTGTAAAGAAGTGATTTCTACTGGTAAAATGCCAGCATACAAAATGAGTATGGATTGGTAGACATACCTCGTCTTCTACAAAAGTTCTGACCATCACTGTATCTTTTGCCATTTTCTTCCTAATCAGGGCTTGTTCTTTTTCATATTCTTTTTCAAAGTCACCATATGAAATAGCTGGGGCTACCTCAGCCACTTTAGGTTCTTGTACATATGCAGTCATCTGAGTTTGGTACATCATTTCTTGTTGCGATTTTATGTATGCTTCATAATCAGCTAAGAGTTAAGAACACATTAATTTTGATAAGTTCTTACAGCCTCTGTAGAGCCTCCCTGCCCTCAAGCAGATAGACACTTCCACCTAGTTTGGTGTCATCCGCAAACTTATTAAGGATGCACTCTATCCCCTCATTTAAATCACTGATGAAAATGTTAAACAGGACTAGGCCCAGCACTGAGCCTTGGGGGACATTCATGACCAGCCCCCAACTTGATTCGACTCCATTGACCACAACTCTTCACACTCAGCCATCTAACCAGTTTTTTACCCAGTGAAGTGTATGCCTATCCGAACCAAGAGCAGTCAGTTTCTTTAGGAGGATGCTGTGGGCAACAGTGTCAAATGCCTCACTAATGTAAAGGTAGACAACATCCACAGCCTTTCCTTCATCCAACAAGTGGGTCACACTGTCATAGAAGGAGATCAGGTTTGTTAAACAGGACCAGCCCTTCATAAACCCATGCTGACTGGGCCCGATCACCTGGTTGTCTTAGAATGGCATAGGCTGGAAGGGACCTAGTCCAACCTCCTTGTTATGGGCAGGGACGCCACCTCTCGACTAGACCAGGCAACACATGGGGACCGAGCGGGAATCGACCTCGGCGTTGGTCATTGTTGCCAGCACTGTGCTCAAACCAGAGAGCTAACCAGCCCCCTATATGTGCTGCAGAATGGAACTCGGAATGATCTGCTCCATCAGCTTCCCTGGCACTGAAGTCAAACTGACACACCTGGACACAGGCCTGTCTTAAATTGCAGCACAATCTAAACCATTTTTCCCATTTTTAAGTTAATTTTAAGAAATATTTTCTCCATTTTTTTAATCTACAATGTACCTTCTTCTAGTAAGGAGACCGTTGCAGAAGCTTCTCCGTGTTTATTACGAACAACAATAGTGTATTCTCCGGCATCGTCGGCAAAAGTCATGGAAATTTCAAGTTTGCATTCCCCGGTTTCTCTTTTGTAACTCACTTTGTATCTGTATAAAACAAAAAAGTACAAACTCTCTATAGCTCTGATGAACAGAATTTTTTTTTAGTTACACAATCATTCCTAACTTGTACAAGACACAAAAAAAGAGAAAGTTTTGTAGGCAATTCTCAATGAATCTGCAGAAAGGCACAGGAAAAGTAACCATGCTGAAACTACAGTATAGCTTTACTTTTTTTTCTGTTGTCATTAAAATAAATGGAATGCAAGCAGTTGTGTTGAAATAGTAAAATGACATATGCTGTGTGTGCATATTTTGTTCTAATAGGGGTTAGTTACTGCATGATATATTTCAAGAATGCTGTAAATGTATTCTTTTTTCTCTGGTAGAAAGAATGTTGCTTTCTGTAGACAGCATGAAAACAGGCTGAATGCAAACATTGTACACACAGAATAAAAAAAACGCAAAACTTTTTCCTGATTTGTTTTAAGGATATGCAGCATTTCTCCTTTCAAGGTCTTTTGAATATTTATATTGTAAAACTTAGCAGTCTTCTAAAGTCTCACAATAAGACATGATCCTATGACTTTTGCATTGCAAAAATAAAATTTCAGTGAAATCAGTGAAGTTACTGGGCTCAGCATCAGTAAGGGAATCAAAACTATGGTATTGCCAATTAAGCATTCTTTAAAATTATGTTTTAATAGGTCTTGTGCATTGTATTCAAAGTACCTGTAGCCAGTCGTTAGAGGAATTCCACCTTTTTTCCAGAGGACATGTGGCTTTGGGTTGCCCCCTACTTGGCATTCAAAAATAATGCTCCCACCTTCCACCAATTTGTGTACTATGGGTTTTCTTATGAAGAAAGGAGGTATGGGTTCTCCTGATACTTCCTCTGCCGCAGCAGAGACATCTTCCATTACAATGTCCTTTGTCTCCACATAGCTGAAACAAGATTCCAGAGCAGGTAAGTGAGCTCACATCTGAAGCTCTCATGAACAGAGTGCAAAAAACTAATGACCACAACATAAGCAGTCTGTTTAGGAAAGCAACTTTACCGTTTCTCTTCTGTAACAGTCTTCTCAGAAATCGTTTCTCGAGTCTCAATTTCTTCTGAAACTGCAAGGCAGATATGATATAGTGGATTTTAAAATACTTTAATAGTGCTTAAGCAGTGAGTTTAGTTGATGCAAAAACAGAAAAAGTTAAGTAGTTAGTTGGCTCAAAGAGCCAAGTACTTCCATGAAGGAAACAAGTTAAGAGTCTCCATTACCACGTAATTAGACTTTTCCTCATATTCTTACACCTCTGTTACCTAACAGGACTAGAATACAATCCAATGCACATGTTTTACTTGGGGAACTGACAAAAAGTCTGTTACATTACAAAGTAACATGCAGTTAACAAAGCTATAATCACCCTGCAGCGACAAGAGGAAATGCCTTCAAGTTGAGCCAAAGGAGGTTAGCTCAGGTATTAGGGAAAAAAAAAAAAAAAATCACAAAAAAGGGTTGTTAAGCACTGGAACAGGCTGTCCAGGGTAGTGTTTAAGTCATCATCCCTGTAGGTATTTAAAAGACATGAAGATGTGGCACTTAGGGACATGGTTTAGTGGTGGACTTGTCCGTGATCAGTTAACGGTTGGATTCAATAATCTTAAAGTTCTTTTTTAACCTAAACAATTCTATGATTCTTTAAATATATTTACCTTTCACGTGTAAGTGGCAAGACGTGCTGACACTCCCAGCCTTATTGGTAGCTGTGCAGGTAAATCTTCCACTGTCTTCTGCAAAAGCTTCACGAATTACCAGGCGAGCAAGTCCTGCTTTGAAAGTGATCTGAAAGTCCATTGAGCTCTCAATCTTGTAGTCTTCCCTGTACCATGTCACAGTAGGCTGAGGATGACCAGAGATATGGCACTCTAGAGTGACAGATTCACCTTCAGTCACAGTCTTATTTTTGAGGCCCTGTGTGACACACACACACACACAAAAAATCATGGTCAGTATATATCTTCACTATTAAACCAACATTTAAATAACTACGACCTATCTGAATGGAAAATGTAATGTCTACTTCAAAATAGTGCTCTGTTCAGCAGAGTATTGAGCACAAAAAAGGGATTTTGCAAAGGAAAGTATTTTAAACTGGCTTTGGGATCTCTGAACATTATTGTTAACAAGAAAATGAAAAGGTAGGTTGATATTTATATAGATCACGATGAAAAATTATTTTACTGCAGCAAAGGTCAATCTACTATGTAACATAATTGTGAAGAATCACCCCCATAACAGACATTCAGGATAGCTTGTGTCAGAGATAAACTGTACGGCTTAGAAAATTTTCATGGTCAGGTTCTCAAAGATTAAAGTTAGAATATAAACGTGGAGAAAACATAGTGTAACTCCCTAATCTACATACAAATTACTTACTGAGACTAAGGTGGGTGGAGTAGCAGGGATTTCTGCAGGCACAGGAACTCTGGCAGCTTCTGTCACCTAGGTTGTTTAAAGCACAGTTAATAAACACCTAACAAAGCCAAGGACTTTGTTTTCCTTAAAAACCAAATCAGCCACGAATTTAGATAAGGAAAGAAACTAGGCAAAAAGAACTCATTATTTGCCATAGGTAATTATTAGGTCCTTAAAAGGATTTGTGTAAAACAACAAAGAAATAAAAGTCAGCAGAATTCTGTAAAAGTGGAAAATTGTGATGAGGAAACAGAAGCAAGTGAGGCCATGCTACCTTCTTAGGCTGAAAGACAGGGTGATGAAAATTTACTTAATAACATACCTTTGCTTCACCTTCTTCCCGCATGGCTTCACCTTTAATGCTTACACCTGTCTCTCTTTTAGCCTCCACATCATAGTGACTTTTATAGGTCTCAGCAGCCTCTCCAAAGGGAAATTGTGGAGAGGCAGCTGGCTCTGCTTTTATCTTGATTTCATGTGGCTTTATCTGAGGAGGTTTCACAGGCTTGGTGATCTTTTGCACAGCTGAAGTAGCCGATAACTCTTTCTCCAGTGTAGCCATGGCAGATCCAGCTATTGAAACCTAGGGAACAGAGGACAAAGAGGTACAGCTTTGTTGTGCTCTTGTTTTCAAATGAGAGAGTATATCTCCTGAGCAGATTGCATATGTACCAGTTGCTTCCTTAGGTACATATTTGTTGACACTGCAAAAGCTACATATAAAAAAAAAGTTTTAGATTGCAGCAGTCGAATACCAGAGATATAATACCCTTGTATTATTTTTGGTGTGTCTAACATTCAAACATCTTTAATTTAGAATTTGCTCTTCAAATTCTCAGGAAGCTCTTAAGTGCAGCATGAAAAATATCCTCTAAATTTATTCACTCGAGTCCTTAGCTTTTGATTTAATCAGTCTGGTACTGCAATAAACAGTACTACTAATTACACAACTGTCAGTGATTAAAACTGAAGATATTTCAAAAAGTTATTGTAGGTGTAATAACTTTGGAAAATACACAAAAATCTTTCAAATCACATTTTAGCAGCTCACATGCTTGTTTATAGCACTGCTCTTTATTAGGCAAATGAGCCAACAAAAACAACTGTAGAGAACATACGACTTCTTCTGGGGAAAGCACCATACAGAAGTGGGAGGAGAAGACAACTGGAATGGGTGACCTGCTGGTTGTTATAAATGAGTATGCTGTTCTTCTCAGGTACAGTGTTCACTTCTTACCTCATATGTATGATCTGGTCTAGGAACCGCAATTTTGGAGACTGTAAAGTGAGGACTTGCTGTGCGGGGTCGTGGGTGTTCAACATGGATTGTTTTCTCAGTTTCTGTTGCTGTTTTTATCTACAGAAAGCAATGAAAAAAGTTGTTGGTGATGTGACACTATGATGCTGTTCTACGAACTGAAACAGGTTTCACTGGGACATAGTTTTTGGAAAAAGAACACAATGTAAACTGACTCTAACCTCTGTTGATAAGTAAACTTCCTTCTTTTCAGGAGCTGAGATATGTTTCTCAGGAGGAACATAGACAGTTTTAACTTCTTTAGTGACAACATGACGTTCTGCTGGGGCCGCAGCAACGTGGTCAGTTACAGCATGCTCTTTATAGCCATATTCCAAAGTTTTCTGCTTTACATAAGCTTCATCTGCTTGTTCTGTTTCCCAGGGTGATCGAACACGTGCCTGGTCAACTGCTGCAACAACTGTAGCTACAGCTTCAGCCCTTTTTCCAGCTTCAGTCTACAGATAACATTGGCAGAATTTATACAAATATTCATCATTATGTTAAAGGCTTGCAAATATAGCAAATACTTATAAACATAATGCTCAGTAAAGTGTATTCCAGACAAAGAGATATGCAAAAGAAGTAATGTAAGCATCAAATGTGCTCACCCATAAACATTTCAGTCAGTAGATTCAAATATAGACATATTTTTTCTAAGTTCTATTTATGCATACTCAGAACATATGTATCCTTGTGTGCTTTATAAATACCAATATTTGTGTGCAAGCACACTTTTAATACTTTAGTCACATTTACAGCTACTTGTCTAAGAGTATGGCAGGTGTGTAAACGTGCACATATTTTTAAAGTCAGTATGCTCATCAGCTCCATATAAATATTAGATACTACTAAAAAAAGTAGAGAATATGTCTAGCATCCAATGTGAATGTGTTTACTAAGGATTATTCCTATAAAAATTTTTACCACAGGCATATCTGTTAATTCAGTGCTACTCTCTTTTAAATGATGTTACAAAAGAAGGAAAACTGAGCTTTCTAAGAAACTGGAAATAATACATTTGTACCATGTCTTTTATTTGTTTCTAATAGCTGACAAATACTGTCAACTTCTATTTTATCAATGTCCAAATTTCTGCCCAGTCTGCCAATATGAGGTAAAAAGATGATTATTGTTAGTGTTTATTATTATTGTCATAAGTGATCTGGATGTAGCAAGAGAGCATATGAAAGATATACCTTGTAGATGGTAAAAAACCTAATAGATAATTTCATGCTGATTTTAAAAATCATTATCAACTTAAACAAAATTAATTTAAAGTGAGGCCAAAATTTGATTGTTTACAGAGATTTTGTTTTATTATTAAAGTAGAATTTAGGAAACAGGGAATTCTTATTCAGTACTGTTGCCAACTTCAAAATCATTGTTTAAAGCACCCTGAGTTTGGCTCTAAATTTATGCCATCTAACAAGTAACTGTAATCTCTTAGCACTCTGGCTCCTCTGAGTTTTATATGCTATGCTGTTTTATACCTTTTTTAATTTTTAAATGTACCCCACTGTTTCGAACAAAGTAGATGCATGGATAGCTCTTTATTTAAGAGCTGTTGACAGCTCTGCTATTCTTCCACATATGTGAGATTCTGTCTGTTTTATAGTAGAAAAGCTTTTCTCCCATGTGAGTCCTTCTGGAATAAAGCAGTGTCAACAAGTGCCTGATCATCACAAATAACAAACTGGACAAATTTCAATGGATGATAAAGTTGAAATTGTACAAAGAACAATACAATTCAAGCCTTAATAGCGAGCGATTGTTTCATCTGACAACCATAAAATTGCAAGGAATCATCCTGTAGGAAAAAAGATCACAGTCAGAAATCTGAACCAATACACATTCCTTGAAAGTCCTTGGTAGGATTACACAGAGAAATCCAACTGTAGTCTTCAAAGTGGCATTTCCTAACAGGGTGAGACATAAACCTCTTTAACACTAGAAACTTAAATCACACAGACCACACAGACCACTACTTGACAATCGTACCACTTAGCATGTATGTTATCAGGACCATATTTGAAGGCGTTCTACTGTACCCAAGCAGTTCTGAAAAGATGAAGTTTGCAGATAAAACAAATTGTAACAGTTCATTTCACATCTGCAACAGCTATATTCACCTGATCATAAGCTAGATGAATTTGTTCTTGCTTGGCTGTAATTTCTTCTCTAGTTCTGGATACTGTGACTGGTGCTTTGGTTTTATCAGTGGAAATTATTTTCGGGACTACAGTAGTTTTCTTAGCTTCCTTTTTAATCTAATTATTACAGTAGAAATAAAAGTTTCAGTTACAGATACTTGAACAACAGGAAAGCATTTTGGAATGGGAGCAGGTATGGAGAATTAAGGGGTTAGGTCCTTGTGCACTGCACACAGTTTTGTATTACAGGTATACTGTTAAATATCGTTATACCCTGACACCTATATTTGGAAAAGAAGTAAAGTGTTTTTTTAATAAAAAAGTTAAAATGCATTTCAGCAGTCAGTCAGTCCATTCCAAAGGTCAGTCAGAAGAAAATTAAGGGCATCCTATTAATGAAAACCATTAGGGGAGAAAGATAGAGGTGGAATAGTTTAATTAATGGTAGTTCTTAGAGTTTGTAAGTGGAATAAATCTTAGAAAAAATGAGCTGAAAATGTATAGTTAGTATTTTTTGAGAAACATGTAAGGATTGCAAAAAGAGAGAAAAAAACCCAGATGTGGTGATAATAGTGCTATTCACCTTTTCATGGGTTATGCTCACTTGTTCTTGTTTGGTAGCAATTCCTTCTTTACTTTTTGATGTTATGACCGGCGGTTTAGGTTTATCAGTGGTAATTACTAACTTAGGTACAGAAGGTTTCACATCTTCCTTTCTTATCTAGTTATTATGGTAAAGAAAAATAATAATAATCAATTATGTCTGTTGTCAAAATTGTCCAAGTTTTTGGGAAGGTGGGACAAGGTTTCAGAATGTATATCAATAAGGGAAAAACATCACCTGATAAATAGAATAAGTCCTTCACACAGACCAAGCTACAGCCTACCTTTTATGCTAGCTGAACAAAGTGCATTCTAATGCATTAGCATGTTGCATTAATCTGTGTGTGAATTAGAGAAGAGTCTTCCAGCTTCCCACTTAATTGTTATATATCATTATGTTTTGTAGAAACTGTTTGTATAAAAACAAGTATTACTGACTTAATATTTACTCCCATCAGTAGATGGAACTATTTCATCACTTACTCCAACAAACAAAGGTTCCACAATGTAGTCTAGTGGATACATTCAGTCCTCATACAAATACGAACTTCATTACATCAAACTCCACATATAAACACCATATCACAAGAGCTAACCTTTACAATTTATCTTCAGAAATCTACCTTCAGACAAAAAGCAAAGGTCATTAAACATCAGATGAAATTCTAAGTACCCTGGCAATAAATGCCATAATGCTCAAAGGATCTGTAGGAAGGGCAGTTGCACTTTTCCTCTGCAGGGAGAGCTGCTATGAAGTCAGTAAAACTAGACCTGCAATGGGCCTGTATCTGGAATGCCTGGCTTTATAAAGTTTTCATTTTGTAATCCTCTCTTCATAAAAAAGTAGAGCAAAGATACATAGCACATTTGAAGAACGATTTTTTTTTTAGACTTACAATGAGTTAAACATCTGTAATATTTATTTACCTTTTCATGAGCAAAGTGCACTTGCTCGTGTCTGGCAGATATTTCTTCTCTAGCTCTTGATATTCTTTCTTCTTCCTTGGCTTTGTCTGTGGCAATTATTACTGTGGGTAATGGTGTTTTCTCTGGTTCTTTTCTTACCTAGATGTTTACAAATAAAAAAGCTTAAATGATATGTTGTTTAGAAATACAAGGTATATGGTTTTCGATACTTTTGGAAGAGAGGACAGAAATGAAAAGAAGGAAAAATGTCAAACTAGATTTCAAAATCATCTAGTTGGGAAACAACAATAATAACATAAACAGACTTTATAAAACGGCTGTGAATTTAGCAAGAAAATAATAAAACATTCCACAATTGCTTGCTTTGCTACTGAAAGCAGTAATAAAACGCAATTGGATCAGAGAAAAACCATTCTGCATCATAATCAGTTTGAGAAAGTGTAGAATATTAAAAACAATTTTAGGCAATTTTTACTCTGCCAAGACATTCTGATGCAATCTGCATGTAAACATGTAATTTTTTGTCCAGGTGGATTCCTATTTCTCCATACTTTAAAGACAGGTTATACTTTCTTCCTCAGGCATTTCAGATAGAATGCAATTTTAACATTTTTCTATAAAACCTTGTCTTCCATTAGATAACATTTTTCTGATAAAACACATGTTAAAATAATCAGAATTCCAATCACTCATCAGTATTTTCAGAACTGATTTCAATGCAGAAAGCTTTTCCTCATTTTTCTGATCCACTGTGCTGCAAACAAACAAAGCAAGCTACATATGGCAAGCTTAGAAACAAAATCAGAAAAAAACCCTGAAAATTGAAGAAGTATTTCCTACATGTCAATTCTTTAAATGATTGAGAATACTATCTAGTAAATCATCACACAGTATATTAAAAAAGTAAATTCTTTTTAAGTTAATGTTTTGCACATTAATCATGTTCTTAGGTATTATTAACGGAAGTAAAATAAAAAAATGAAAGACCATCATCATCAAAGAGAGACAGGAGAATGATAACAATGTAAACTAGAAGAGTAAACACACAAAAAGAAAAAATAATGTTACAGTATGTCATTTGTCTTGTTCATAGGCATGTCTCTGTTATATCAGATTTTTTGAACAAAGTAGGGTATGACAATCATAGGTAACATCTGTATTCACCTTTTGATGAGAGATGTGCCTTTGTTCTTGTGTAGTAACAATTCCTTCTCTAGATCTTGATATTATTGTTTGCTTTGTGGCTTTATCACTGGTAACTACTACTGTTTCCTCCTTTCTCATCTGATTTTTATAGCAAGAAACAAAAACATCAAAGCCTTAAGATTTATTTTAATAAATTGATCATTAAAAGAAGAGGAGAGGAAAAAATAAGAGAGGAATTCAAGTGAAGGAAAAATTATTTTACTCCTAGTTAAGACATTATAAAAAAGATATTAGAGGAAAAGCTTCATCAGTGTAAGAACAATGTTAGAAAATAAATTAAAAGGGAGAGTAGAGGATCACTTTCATAGAAGGCATTCTTAAACTTGAAAACAGTTTAAGAATGATTAATTCAATCCTGCTATGACAGAAAGCAATGGAATAAGTGATCCACAAACATTCCTTTACAGTCCAGATGCTCTGTACAGGAGTTTGCATGCTTTGGTGGTACACTGGGTAATATCTTGTTAATTCCTGAAAGTGAATCATGCCTTGCTGGTATGTTGGACGAAGGGATAAAGGGAAAATCATAGAATATCTGTGCTCTATATTTCTACCTGCTCCTGAACAGGCTGAACGTGGACTGCAGTCATTGCTGCCCGTTTAGCAGTTTGCTCTACAACACCTGGAGCTGGTTCTCTCACCATGGCTTGATCCACAGCAGCAACAACCGTAGCAACAGCTGCTGTTCTCTCACTGTCCCTTCTCACCTATATTAGTCACATCAAAAGACATTTTTTCATGTTTTGCGTACATTCAGAAGAAGCACAAAACAAATACAGAGACAGAATGTTGCAAAGCAGCATTTAAGTATTTGCAGCAGAACTCTCTCAACAGCAGGCACACATGTGCTTCTGCACACAGCCTCTCCAGTACCATTTAGCAGATCTATTCAGGGGTGAGTCCACATGCAGAGCAAAACCACTGCTCTTTAGAAAAATAGACTTTACCTCTCTAGCACCAGCCGCAACCTCGCCAGCAGCAGCACCGCTAACGGTAATTTGTTCTTGGACCCCGTATCTCCCCTCCCATCTTTCTTCAGTTTTTATTTGGGTAGTGCTTGTAGATACTCTTGTTTCCTTCATTTGGGCTTCTGTGGTTGCAGTATATCCTTCCTGCTTCCAAGGAGGAAGGACATCGGCCCCAGCTGTTGTCACTACTTGTGTTTTACGGATTGGAGATGGAGATTTCACTGGCCTAATAGGTGAGGTGGAGATTCGTCCAGCAGGAGAAACAGACCTAATGAAAAAATAAAGTATTCATATAATTAACGTAGTGTCATATAATGACAACTATATAAACAACTTCAGCCTAAACTTGAACTCACACCTCATTAAGGGTATCTTCAGTACTTTGTAGTTTGGGGTTTTTTTTAAGTTTTTGAGGTGTCCTACTTGTAAATTACACTTATTTGTTTTAACATGTGTGTTTTTGTCACACTCATAACTGCAACATATCTTTGTAGTAGCTTAGTTAGATTTCCAAATAGAAATAAGGATAAATGTCAGAAGGTATTTCGCTCAAGCATATATATTTAGAATATAAAGCTACCTCATTAGTTTCCATTTGCTCCATCTTAATTTTCCTAGTAGGAGTACTATAAAAGGCTTACAGCCTGTGAATATTGCATACTATACTTGTGGTCCAGTCTCTGCGGAGAGACAAAATGCTGAGTGAAACTGCTCTCTATAAAAATATCATGTCACAGACACCTAGCAACAACAAAAGTGTACCTACTCCTGTACCACATCTCGTTTCCACGTGTCATCAATACATATGTTCAGCCTCCAGCCAAGCTTCTGCTTAGGGCCTGTATTTTTTTCCATACTTATATTTACAAATCTCAGCCACAATAATTGGTAGCCACTTGGAAAATGTTAGTTTCTAAATGGTAATATTAAAAAAAATCAGTCCCCATAGAATCACAGAATCCTAGAGGATAGTTTTAAAGCTTTTTTTTCAAAATGCTTTAACAGGCTTTCTAAACTTTGGGAGGAATTTTTTATGCTGTTTCCCAGATAACATTAACAAACTGAAGCAGTAGAGGGCAGCAGCATCCTATTAATTTTTAGATTGTCTACTGCACTGTATGTCTAAAAGTGGTTTGAAAATCAGGTTTGATGAACTTCGAGTTCCATATGCACTCTAGATGGCACTATCAAATTATTCTTTCATCTGCACAGTTTGTTAGTTATTGCTAGTTATTATCAATCCATTTGTTCCGGTCCTTGCCAGTTATTCTCAATGAGGCAAAATTCACCAGCGTGCCTAGATCTGGTAATTTAAACCATGCCCTTGTGAGTACTCAGCTTGGAGATATTCCCTCCACAATGTTCGTATTCCAGGATGCTGAAACTGCAGGACTTTCAAACCAATTTTCTCATCACCTATCTCTCAGCACAGACCCCCTTGGATCTCCCAGGACACGAGCTCCGCTTTTCAACTTACTTTCCTTCTCAAAATCATTTATGTAGCAGAGCTAAACTTCATTTTTCAATAACCACATTTACCTTGGCTACCTTCAAAACATTATTTCTGCAGTCACTGCCAGCACACACAAAGAACAAGTTGTTCATGTTTTTTGATACATCCTTCCATTCTGCTTGCCACACATCAGTGTCACTGCTCTTTTCTCTGTCTAAAATAATCAAGGATGAAGTGCTCTACTATGCTTCTTTTTCATCATGAACTTAGGGCTCTGAGTGCTGCTTCAGCTCTATATAAAGCAATCAAATGGGATTTAGTCCCTAAAGGATCTTCTTCTCTACGGGACAGGAAATTTACATACGAGCTACGCATTGCTATAGCAGGGGTGAAAATAGTGCATTATAGCTCACCATCAGAATAAACTCAGTATCAAGTCAGTGCCTTCTTCCATTTTATACTGTGCTCTCATTCTACAGCATTATTGTAATATGTGAAGGTGATTAAAAAAACAATCTTGTGTGAAAGGATAATACGCTTACCTTACTGGTGAGGGTGTTGGTGCTCTGACATGTCTTACAGGTGATGGTGATTGTCTAACAGGTGATGGTGATTGCTGTCGTGCCATTTGTGCTTTTGCAGCACTTATTGGTGGGGTTGGTGATTTTGATGTAGGTCTAGGAATCATGCGTGGAGGTGCTTTGTGTGGGAGCTGCTGGGCTGTCGCACCTTCTATGACCATTTCAACACTTGTAAGTGATCTGGCATCAAAGTGGGTTTCAGTCTTCTACAACAAAAATCAAGAAAAAAGATCCTAGATACTGTAGAAGTAATTGTCCACATTTTAGCCTTAATTGATTTATTTTTGAAAAATGTACCTTTTCAATTCTGGCTTGTCTTGTTTGCGAAATCTGAGCAGTCGAAACAATTGTCTTTGTCTTTTTAGCAGGAACGGCTTCTTCCTCACCTTATGGAAGAGAAAACATGGTCACAAGAATTGTATATGGCAACAAACAATAAGCAGTTTTAGAAATAAATGAATGGTCAATTCCAATTATATCCAAATTCACATAAATATAGACAGAATCAGGCAGCCATCTGTTTCCCTGCAGTATCTATAGACAGATAATTGTGAAAACAGTTGAAATAATATTTCTGCATCACTGTGTCAGAGAAAAACCCCAAGCCAAAACAAAATACATTTACTGTAGATTTTTCAGAAGCAGTCTTGGATCTCAATTGACTGTAAAGTCTGGAGGTCTATCTGAGATGAAATCAAAGCAAGACTGCTCTGGGGAGAATGATTCACTGCTACAACTCTAGAAGATCTGTCTTCATCCTTACCAGGCTCATTACATGATCATGTACAGTTATGCAGTCCAATATATCTATTCTATCAAAGCTAGCTTACAAATACAACTCTGAGAAACCTACAGAACAAAATGAGAACAACTGAAAGTATCCCACACTTTTTTCTGTCTACTGTATCCTTAGTTTAAAGAAGACCCACTCTGGAGAAAAAGTTCTTTTAAATTCTCAGACAAAAATCTTCACCAAATTTCACCAAAGGCACTGTTTTTTTCCAAAGCAAGTTAATAACTCTTAAGAAAGAAGCTATAAATTATCTTACTGAATATAACTTTGATGAAGCCGTGTGTATTGTACCATTACCATTACAACAATGAATACTCTCTTAATTTTGGTTACCTTGAATCAGCAATTCAGCTGTTGAAGTAGCACGTCCCGTATTATTTGTGGCATTCACTGAATAGGTACCGGAGTCTTCAGGATATGCTTCTGCAATTATTAAGCTGTAAAGGTCTCCTTCTTGTAAAATTTGAAAATCGGGGGAGCTTTGGATTTCTACTCCATCCCGATAGAACTTCACCACAGGTGTAGGGATTCCAGTCACTCTCACATCAAGTCGAACTTGACTTCCCTGCCTTGCAGTCATGCTCTGTAGTCGTTGTGAGAAGTTTGGTGGTGCTGTTCCAGCTGCAATTTTATTCAAGAAATAAATAGAAAACGAATAACATCTGTTAAAAAGAACTGTAGGGGCTAGACATTTCATAAGGTATATTTCTCATCCATGTGCTACTGACAGATGTTCTATCTTCTCAAACTTTCAAAACAGTAAGAGTCAATTTGCCAAAATTCAAATACCCTTAACTTTTTTCATATGCTTAAAACTTCTGATATTTCTGATTATGTGCATAATTACAAATGTTTCTAGAATTAGAGATACATGGATTATAGCCACACTTAGTAAGCACTGTCTCTTGTGTATGGCCTTTTATATGAGTTATTCTGTTAAATATCACTTATACCATTAAATATCATTAAGGTCTCCATCCTGAAGAACTTTATCCTTTCTTTTATGTGTGGTTTGAATGTAGCCAGTGTAACAGATCACATGAGCAGAATCACACAGGCTAAACCAGAAGTTCGTAATTGTGATTAAGAATTTATAAGATCACGATTAAATTTCATACAGTTAAGGTGTAAAGGACACAGTTAGAAATCACTGGTGAGAATATATGCTGAATTCTAGATTGCTTTAGGAACAGGAATTTGGTTTGTTATTTCTTTGCTGATCATGTACTTCAAATGTTTTTCATTATCTGTGACACTTCTGCTGTCACCCTTTCTCTCGTGTTGCTAGCGTAGAGATTTGTGTTTAGCTGCTTGATACCTGTGACAAGTAGCTCAGCAGTACTAGTTGCTTGCCCAGATCCGTTGGTAGCTTGCACGGTATATCTTCCACTGTTTGCTTCCGTCACGGTGGAGATCACCAGTTTAGCGCGGCCATCACTAAACGAGATCTGCACACCGGGCAGAGTTGCAGCAGAGAGAACCTGGCCATCCCGATACCAGCTCACCTCAGGAACTGGGAAACCTAAAGAAAAAGGAAGATAAAAAGATATTATGAAATGCCAGATAGCAAAAATTACCATAATGCTAGCTGACATATACCCAGTTATAGTGGAATGTAATGGCATAGGCACTGATCAATGATTATACATCCAGTGACACAGTGGTAAAGGAATTGTCCCTAAAATACACAGAGCATAGGACAACTGCACAGTTTCCTGCATTTAGAAGATCAAATAATGAGTGGACTGTAGCGTCTGGCAATCCGGTTGAGTAATAAAAGTTTAGCAAAATTATGAGTGGGATGAATTAATGCATCCAAGATTTTTTTTTAATTAATGATTTATTTTCTCCATCTAAGTAGCATTGCTTGTTGCTAACAAAATTATACAATTCAATACTTTGGAGACAGAGTATAAATCAGGTTTTCCAACCAAGTTAAGTAGTTGTCCTAATACTAAATGACTTCAGAAAATGAAGTGCCAGAAATGTGACTGCTGTGGTGACTAAAATCAAGCGCTATTGGTATTCTGATATTGTGATTTATTTTTGGTGTTGTTTTTTTTTCTTCTGGAGTGAATTTTTTTGAGTTTAGTAGAAAACAGTCAGCTAGAATCAGCTGATATTCTTCTGTTGAAATATATTATTCTTTTGCTGTCAAGGCCATGAGCAAGACTCTTCTAATCAAAAGATTTTCACCTGAATCTACAGCTGATTTCTTAGCTTTAAATAGTGATTTTAAATTCCTAATGAGAATTCTCCTCCCAGTGTTCTACTCGGCCAACTTTACTGAGCAACCAAAACTCATCTCATGAACAGGTAAAATTTTTCAATGAGCCACATAAGGGGAAGAGCTAACTTAGAGAGATAGTTCCAGCTCCAAGCCTCTTTCCTAGGACACCATTTCTCCAAAATCTAAAACCTTGCAAATTTATTTCCTGTACATTCCCCACTCAAGGCAAGTCACCCATTGCACTGCCCAGGGTTTCAGGAATGAGATCTGAGACTGCACTTACTACTGCTGCTGTTCTAATTTTCCCAGTTCCATTCTCTGTGTTTTGAAAAGCCCCAGGACCACAGAAATCTGCTTCCTTCCTAAAGTATTCCTCCCACAAACTTATTTAATTATTTGGAGTTGTCAAAAATTATGGCTGGTCCAGGCACTTCCCAAACAGGAAGGAAAAGGGAGTAAGGTAGAGACACAGATTGGAAAAGAAAACTAAAACAGCTTTAATAAAACAATAATAGCACTAATTAAAAAATGGAAATAATTGAAAACATACAAATATATGCAAAACTAATATCTAACCCAACTCCCCCATGCCAGTAGCAATCCCCACCAATGCTACAGATCAGGCAGGCACTGGGGAAGTCCCAGGCTCAGTGGCAGAGCGGGACCAGATACAGGAGCTGGATTTGGGAACTCAGGTATTCAAATCAAGGGCAGAAGAACAGAGAGAATCTTCCTTGGATGCCAGCCATTGAAGAAGAGGGCCCAGCCCCTGTGATCCCTCAGCTTTATATGGGACATGATGTATATGGAATGGAATACTTAGCTGGTCAGGTTTGGGTAACTTGCCCTGTCTGTTCCTCCCTGGAGGTGCAAACCTTTTACTTCCTTTCAACCATTTTACTTCCCAGCACCCCCAGCATGACACACAGGACTTAGCAGTGACCTTGGTCGCTACAGGAGCAAGTATCAGCAAGAGCCTTTCTGCATACCAATCCTTGGTAGTAACAATAAACATCAGGCGTTATCAATTCTAGTAGCAGACACTGTCTGCACAACATGCTGTTATCTTCAGAAAAGGAAGTCTCTTAAAGGAGACTGGGCTGAAAAGTAAAATCACTGAATGAAGAATCGGTTCTGTTCTAGATCAAACCAAGACAAGAGTTTTAATCTGCCAGGAATATGACTACATGAGACTAAAATGAAAGAGAAGCTGAGATATGAAGACTGAAGCTTTTACTGGTTGTCTGCAGTCATGTCAGAACTTGGCTAGAAAAGTTTTAAAGTTTACTCATAGTTGAAAAATTGATTTTTAGATACACATAAAATAGAAAGGCACACAGAAAGAGGAAGAAAATATGGCCAGTTTTAGAGAGGATTAGCAATCAAAAGGCTAAAAATACATTTAAGCACAGTTAATTTTGCAGATGAAAGTTACTAAAACAGCCCTAATGTGGCTGGTGTGATTAAATTTTGTACTACTGCTATAGGAAAACTTGGACATTACCACCAGAAACATAGAGCACCCAGCACGATCCCGCTTTGATTTCATCCAGAGCTACATGCCTTTGTGCAAATGAGGTTCAAAATGTTTTAAGCTAGAAAACCAAAAGCCATGTTGTCAAGAGTAAATTGCTTGAAACATTGTCAAAATGTTTTATTTTTGTGGTGAATCATCATACGATGACTAGCAAAGATGGGGGCTTGTATGGCAGGTTGAACAAAGCCTACTTTTTTTTTAAATGGCATCTATTTTAACATCTCGAACTGGTATGCTCAAAGGATCCAAAGTTAGCAGCCATTTTGAAAATCTGAGCTTAAATTTTTATCAAAAGAAACTCCACACCACAAATTTGATTAGCATTCTGCTAGTGCCATGCCGCAGAGCTGGGGACTAAAAGGCCATACCTGCCTCAGATTACAGATATTTTTGCCTGGAATATACCGAGTAGGGACTTACTTTTATACATGTCAAATTACACTATGATTTGAATATTAATTATCAGAAAATTCTTTTTTTTTTTCATTTTAAAACTGTCCTTGAGTCTTTTTGAGTTTTATTGCCAGAAAGAGGAAAATTAACCCAAAGCACTTCAGCTGCACTGCTTAAGTAACTGAATTCAGTGAAATTGTCCGGACAATGACATGATGGGAGCTGCCAACCTACGTACAATCTCTGTGTTGCTTTCGACAATATACAGAGTGTAAAGGCTGTCTTGCATTGGGAAATACCTGAATATATTGGTCCCTCAGCTATTGCTCACCAGCATGACTCTCCTGTCTCCGCAGCATGACATCCCAGCTGCTCTAGCATTTATTGCTTTTAATCATGGGGTTTGTGCATTCTGTGCTTTCTGAGTGCAGGGAGAAGTATTGGGTATTTTTGTCTGATGTCAAATCTTTTTCATGCGGCACTTAATTCACAGTCTGATACAAGAGTACAATTCATTTGTTCTAGTCTTCTGGCTGCAAAATTTGATCTCCGGTGGTTGCTAAGCTCTTCTTGGTACTCTCAGATTAACTGGTTTTCACATCTGAATTGTAGCTCTGTACTAATACTTGACTTGTACATGCAAGGGCAGCATTATCACACATACAAAGAAAGTCTGAATTTCAAATCCAAAGTAATTCATGACAGATAGGTAGGGCAGACAGTATAGCAGAATAAAACCGTGTAATCCGTTATTTACGCAATTAGTTTGAGAAATAAAACATTTGTATTTTTTATGCATTAGAAAAACTAAATGCCAAGCTACTGTCAGATCTGTGTATGCTTTTGTGAAACTTGGACTATTTTTCCTGCCTCAGTGTGAATAAAAGTTAAAAGGAGATTGCCTTACTTGATATTTGGGACTAAGATACAAATACAATATATGCTACTAAAAAAAAAATGCTGTATCTCCTCTTTGTAAGAAGTTCTCCTCCCAAGTACTCCATGATATCACACAAATTAAAAAAGCCAAAATCATGTATTGAGCCATAATATTAGTGTCCTAACTTGTTTTGATGATACATTTATGTATTTGTAATAAGTATTGTAATCATCAATGGAAAGAAACTTTTCACAGAAAATTTACAGTGTACAGACAACTGTCAGGGCAAGTAACTGAAAAGTAGAGGGACAAATAACAGAATAAGGCATGAAAAAATATCATGGATGCAGACTACAGAACATGTTCAAACACCTTGTGAGAGCCAGCGTTATCCCCAGAGACCAAGGGATGAACGACAGTGGACCATAGATGTCACAGATCTTTATAGTTGGACAGATCATGTGTTTGCACCTGTTGCAGAGCATCTGGGTAGTGTTTTACGGCATGTGAATCATCACATTGCTAATGCCTGTAAGACAATATAGTTCCA